>NC_063258.1:11531629-11831629 GCF_019578655.1 Ricinus communis
GATTTCCTAAGGTAGAAAATTGAAATAATAGGTTCTCACAGCCTCAAGTATTCCGATTGCATGCGGTTTTATAGTGCGAAAGCCCTCATTCTATCTGAAGAAGAAAGCGAAGCTAAATATGAATCAATAGATAATGAAATGATCACGAATCCTATTGGCACTAGGATTCCTACTCAATAAGGAATCATACTTTAACTAAGATTCAAGTTCCACTTCATATCCATGGAGGCCCAATTATAAGGTCCAAGGCTAAGAAGATAAAAGAAGCTCTTGTGAGCTTATTCAAGATGTTTGGGCTAAGGACACATTAGCAGCGAAGAGTTGGATTCAAATGCAAGGCTCATTAATCTAATTCAGTTTATTAGGCTTGAATAAATCTAATATGGGCTTAATGAGCATAAAGGAGCACATAAGAGTTTGGGCCTAATTAGCTCCATCAAAGATAACCCATGCGTGTGGCAAGAAACAAGGGTTTCTTACTCTAATGGGTGGCTAAAGAGTATTTTGGGAGTATTGGGACTTTTTAGCTATCTATTTTAGTTGGATGTTTATCTCTATCATATTTGAGTTGTAATTCCTTAATAGCTTTGAACTAGGGTTTCTTTAAAAGGCTATAAAAAGCCTAGTACGAATTTTCAAGTTGGTGGATTGATGATTAATATATTTTGTGAGATTATACTTTATTCTTAGTTGTTGTTTAGAGCTAATTCAAACTTATCAAGCAATTCATTATTTATGGCATTCAAATCCGACTTATCAATTTAGAATCCATAATAAATTGTGGCGTCTTCTACCTTTAATACCTTAGATTTGATAGTTTAATATATTTGAGGGTATAAGGTTTCCATTGATTTGGTTCTAGATAGATCTTGGGCAATGAAACCAAACTTGCATCTGAGTTTAATCCTTTGATATATGTTAGGTTCATATCATTTGGTTTCGGAGATTTGGCTTCTAAATTAGGTTACGTATCTTAATTTTTGCATATTCTTTTTGTTATCTTCTTTTGTCATTCTTCTCTATCCAAATTTTTTCCAAATTAAAAATAAGTCGGTTTCATTCTTGTGATATTATTTTATTTTATGATTGTTTGTGATTAATTGTTCTAATCACATCTTTACTTGTTCCAAATTCTTTGATCAAGTGCCTTCGAAAAAAAAGAAGAAAAGGAAAAAGAGCCAAGAAAAAATCAAACAAAAAGAAACTAAAAGTTGTTGTCAATGGCTCTACGACCGATTCTGTTGGTTCTCGAAAAAAATAAAAAAAGATTTATGCCTTTTATTTTCTTCATTTTGTTAAGCAGTTAGTCTTTTATTACCTTTGTTCTTGTGTCATTCATTGTGTATAGGCTTAATCTTATTCATTAAGTCTAGTTTAGTCTTCTTATTTTGGTTTCGTGTGTGTATTTTAAATCTAACTTATTGGTTTTGAATAGTTACAATTTTGATTGTTTGATAATTGATCGTTTAGCCTTTATAAGAACCAAGACTAGAGATTGTATGCTAAGCGGTAGTGGCGAGTTCACTTCAGAGGTAAAATCCTATTTAAATAAAACCACGAAGCGTGAGTGATGCAACAAAGACAATAACTACAAAAGGTCCTTTAAGCTTTCGGGGAGGTCCAAATGACAAAATCCAAGTCCAAAAGGATGCGAAGCTTTGTTGGGCTTAATTAAAGACATTTAGAGTGGTCAGCCACAGTAAGGATTAGCCCGAAGGTTTAGGATTGCGAAAGGGGCCAAAATCATCAATTTAGTGCAATAAGTTGGGTTGAACTCAAAGGTTCAATACAATTCATTTGAAGCCTTTTTATTTTCATTTTTATTTGGTTTTCTTAAGTTAAGATATGATTAGTTGTCATTTAGAGTTATGCAATGGATGCACATGATTAGTTATAATTTGGAGTTACAAAATAGATGCACATGATTAGTTGTCATTCGGGAGTTACAAAATGAGTGCAATCAATGTAAAAACAACCACTTTTAATGAGTTTTAATGGTTGTTTAGAATTTAGGCTTAGGAAATTTAAATGTCTTGCCTATTTCATTCTAAACAACTTTTAACATTTAATGGTAGAACCACTTTTAACGAGGATTCAAAATGACCACAGAAGAGAATGCGTAAGAAAGCATGAGTCCATGTGTGCTTCCTATAATTTTAGCGCCTAAGAAAGATGGTTCATGGAGGATGTGTGTTGATTGTCGTGTCGTCGAAAATAATAGTAAAGTATCACCATCCTATACCTAGGCTAGATGACATGTCGGATAAATTGCACGGTGCTTTTGTGTTTTCTAAAGTGGATTTAAAATATGGATATCATCAAATAAGAATGCGTGAGAGTGATGAATGGAAACTACTTTCAAAACAAAACAAAAATTATATTAGTGGTTAGTCATGCCGTTTGGTTTAACTAATGCTCAAGTACTTTTATGTGATTAATAAATCATGTTTTACTTTCATTGGAAAGTTTGTAGTGGTTTATTTTGATGATATTCTTATATATAGCAAATCTTTAGATGAGCATATAATACATAAAAGCTTGTTTTGACATGTTAAGGCGGAGACATTATATGCTAATCTTAAGAAATGCATTTTGTACTAATGAACTTACTTTTCTTGGATATATTGTTAATGACAAGGGTATTCATGCTTTGATGAAGAAAAGTAAAATTAATTAGAGAGTGGTTGAAACTTACTAGTGTGCATGATATTAGGAGTTTTATAGTCTTGCTAGCTTTTATAGGAGATTCATTAAGGATTTCTTTACAATTGTTGCACCTTTAACTGAGCATTAAAAGAATATGGGTTTCAGTAGGAAAAGAACAAGATGATGCTTTTAACTTGTTAAAGATAAACTTAGTTTAGCACCTTTACTTACTTTGCACGACTTTACTAAAACCTTTGAGGTTCAGTGTGATGCAAGTGGAAAGGTATTAGTGGAGTCTTGATGCAAGAAGGAAGACCAATTCGTTCTTTGGTGAGAAGCTAAGTGGAACAAGTGTAAACTATCCAACTTCTGACAAAGAGTTTTATGCTTTCATAAGAGTTTTAGAGACATGGCAGTACTATCTTTAGTATAAGGAATTCATTATACACACCGACCACAAATCTTTGAAATATCTCAAAGACAAGGGAAGCAAGCCGTAGGATGCTAAATGGATGGAGTTTACTGAATCCTTTCCATACATCATCAAGTACAAACAAGGTAAAGAGAATGTCGTTGCCGATGCTCTATCTAGTGGGTGTGCTCTAATTTCTACAATTGATGCAAAATTATTGGGTTTTGAGTTCATTGAGGAATTATATAATTTAGATTATGATTTTGCTCATGTATATAGGACATTTGAAAGAGGGGTTTGACAAGTTCTATAGACATGATAATTTTCTTTTAAAGCAAACAAGTTATGCGTGCCTCAATCTTCTTTAAGGGAGTTGCTTAGGAAGGGAGGCATATGGTGGGGTTTGATGGGGCATTTTGGTGTGAGAAAGACTTTAGGTGTTTTAAGTAATCATTTCTTTTGACAACAAATGAAAAGAGATGTTGAAAAAATATTTGAGAGATGCATCACTTGTAAATAAACTAAACTTAAAGTGATGCCTCATGGGTTGTATACTCCACTTTCCATATCTAATGAACCTTGGGTAGACATTTCTATGGACTTTATTTTAGGATTACCTAGCTTAAAGGGAGGAAAGATTCTATTTTGTTGTTATTGATAGGTTTAGCAAAATGGCACGTTTCATTCTATGCCACGAGATAGATGATGCAACTCATATTCGATGCATTACGTAAAGAAATTGTGAGATTGCATGGAGTTCCAAGTTAGTGATAGAGATGTCAAGTTCCTTAGCCACTTTTGGAAGGAACTTTGGAGCAAGTTAGGAACAAAGCTTCTATTCTCAACAACTTGGCATCCATAAATGGATGGACAAATAAAGGTGGTTAATAGGACTCTCTCACAACTATTAAGGGCAATAATTCAAAAAGATTTGAAGAATTAGGAAGAATGTTTTCCACATGTTGAGGTTTTATACAATAGGAGTATTCATACTATAATAAATTGTTCACCTTTTTAAATTATATATGGGATCAATCCATAACTCCTATGGATTCTTGCCATTATGCATTGATAAGGCTAATTTTGAAGGCAAGCAAAAGTTGAATTTGTTAAAAGCTTACATGAGAAGGTGCGTGCTCAAATAGAGAAAAAAAATCAATAATATGAAAAACAACACAATAAGGGGAGAAAGGAAGTTGTATTTGAGCAGGGTGATTGGATTTGGGTGCATTTGAGGAAGGAAAGATTTCCAACCCAAAGGAAGTCTAAGTTAATGCCAAGAGGGGATGGGTCATTCCAAGTCCTTGAAAGAATTAATGACAATGCCTATGTTTAGATTTGCCAAGTCAAGAGATGGCAATGTAAGCGCTTCTTTTAATGTTGCTGATCTTTCTTTATTTTATGTAGTTGATGAAGTTGATAATGAGGCGAATTCGAGGACGAATCCTTACAAGGAGACAGGGAATGATGCAACAAAGACAAGAACTACAAATGATCCTTTAAGCTTTCAAGGAGGTCCAATGACAAGATCCAAGTCCAAAAGGATGTAAGAAGCTTTGTTGGCTTAATTAAAGACATTTGAGTGTTCAAACATAACAAGGCTCGACTTAAGGCTTAGGATTGCAAAAGGGACCAAAATTATCAATTTAATGCAATAAGTTTGGGCTCAAAGGTTCAATACAATTCATTTGAAGCCTTTTATGTTCATTTTATTAGGTTTTCTTAAGTTAGAGTGGAATTAGTTGTCATTTAGAGTTACACAATGGATGCACATGATTAGTTATAATTTTGAGTTATAAAATGGATGCACATGATTAGTTGTCATTTGGGAGTTACAAAATGAGTGCAATCAATGTAAAACCAACCACTTTTAATAAGTTTTAATGGGGATTAAAGGCGAAAACATGGGGAGCTCAAAAGAAATCATTTAGGGTTCTTTATCTTATGTCGACTATAAATATCAAAGCCAAATTAATTTGTTATAATCAATTAACGAATGATAATCTTTATTTACTTTTTGTGAGTGTTTTGATTAAGTTCTTGCATGAACTTTGAACTTATCAAACTATTTTTTTAGTTTGTGGCTTTCTCTAATCAAAATCCTCGTGTTTGATTCTTAACTTATCAAATCATACTTGGTTTGTGTCGTTTGAAGTTGAATTTAAGTGCTAGTTTCATTATTGGAACTAGTTTCTCTAAATTCACTTGAGGAGATCCCTTGGGTTTTGGGATCATCTTGATTGGAGGGTATCTTCTTTCATTCCATATGTATCATAACTCATTAGTTATTGGGATGTATGGTTGCTAAGATGATGATTTCCTATCGATGAGTCATATCCTTTAAGTGCAACAGAGAGACCGGTATTTGTTAGATTTCTTTGTTCCTTTTTGTGTTATTGTAGATTGTCAAGTGATGAGGACCCATATAGCACAAATGGATCCTACTTGAACAAGGAATTCTAATTCAATAAGGAGCCCTAACGATATTAGGAGTTCAAGTGAAGATGGGAATCGATTCAAATTTAGAGTCCTACTCCGATTAGGAATCCTACTCTAGCTAGGGGTCTTACTCCAACTAGGAATCCTAGTCCCACTAGGATTGTATACGAGCCACTCAAATATGATGGACCAATAACTAGAGCTCACATGAAGAAGTTCAAGGATGCTTTAGGATTGTTCGTGAAGTAAGAGTTGAAGCTTGGGTCGGAGATCCAAAGTCCAAGTGAGATTTGGTTTAATTAAGAAAATGGGCCATAAGATACTCTTATCAACTTAATTCAATATATAGAGACATGAGCAAGTTAAACAGGCCCAATATAAATAAGTCAAGCTAGTTAGAGTCAATAGTTAAGAATGAGCCGCTTATTACATGTTGCTTAAGCTCAAATGTCATATTTATTATATGGGCTAGGGTTGGACGAATTTGCTCATTTAAAGAAGTCTTTTAATAGTTAGGAGTCTTGTTTTAAGTTATCTTTTCAGTTTAGGAGTTCTATTCCTAGTTTTATTATTATTTGCTTCCTTATCATTATAGAATTAGGTTCTTTTAAGGCCTATATAAGCTAGTACGAATTTCTATGTATAGGAGTTGTTGAATGTTGATGATTTTGGAGTTAATTCTCTTCTTTTGTTCTTTATGAACTTGGTGAATTCATCAAGTAAATGCTTGGTATTTTACAAACTTAGTTTAATCTAAAATTATATTTATGTTAAAATAACCTTTAATTCTTTATAATTAAGGTTCTTAAGTACAAGTTATTTAAGGGTCTTGTTGGGAGTCGAGTTTCTTTGCTTGATTAGGTGAATGATCCTTGGTGAAGACATCAACATTGAATACAGGTTTGGTACAAGTTAGCCACGCTCGTATCATTTGGTATTAGAGCTGACTCATCAATCAAGTACGTATCCTTTATTTTGTTAGTTGATTCATTTTCTTAGTGTAAAAAAACAAAACAATTATCAATCCATTATTTTCTTATTCTTTGTTATTCGTTTTCTTCTCTAGAGTAATTTTTTGTTCAATTGTGATTTTTTGCTATTTTTTAGAGCCAATTCATTTTATTCTTTTGTTTTAAGTGTTAAATACGTTCTTTATTCAACATAAATCAAATTTGTCCTTTTCGTTTAATTCGTTCATTAAACTTTGTTCTTTGTTCATTCATCTAATTCTTGTGTGTTTTATTGTGCTTAGACTTAATCTTGGTTATTAAGTCTAGTTTCGTCTCTTAGTTTGTGTTCTTGTGTATTCTAAATCTAATTCATTAGTTGTTGAGTCATTACAACTTTGGCTGTTTGGCATTTGATTATTTTAGCCTTTATAAGTGCCAAAGAGTATAGATTGAATGGTAAAATGCAAGTGGTGAGCTCATTAGTGGATAAAAGCCTAATTGAGTGAAACACGAGTGTAAATATCTTTACTTTGAGTGTTGAACACGTGAGATTGTGTGTGTGAGATGTTTTGTCAAGAGGAGTTTGCTAGAGGACATCGAGATTTTTATCAATCTTATGATATATTGTGGGGATGAAAGAATGATGATTATTATGAAAGGTGTCGGCAAAATTCTTATAATCCTAAACCTAAGCCAAAGAAGATAGAAAGACAATCGTGTCAAGATCCCAATGATGAACTTTCAATGGATATAAAATCTTTAAGGAGCAGCCTTGATTCACTTAGAAATAGTTTTGAAGTTTTAAAGGGATTAGTTGATCGTTATGCTAAGCATCTTGAAGATAAAGCCGAGTCTAAGCCATCTTTAGAAACTAATATTGATGATGTAGAAGGTAAATTGCTCTATTGATGTCAATGAAGAATTTGAAGACATGATTATTAAAGATAGTGAGGAAGACAACAATTTGGTACCTTTAAGTGAGTCTAAAATTGAAGAAATCATTGTCGAAGATGAGGCAAAAGTTGAGTTAGTGATGAGTGAGATTGTGTTGGTTGATAGAATGGAGTTGTTTGAGCATGTCGATTTTATTGGCATTGAAAATATAATTTATTCTGAAGTTCCTTTAATGACTTTTGTGAATGATTTGCATGCTGATTTAGCTAGGAGTCCTACTCTGACTAGGAATCCTACTCAAGCTAGGAGCCTTACTCCAACTAGGAATCCTAATCCAACTAGGATTGTACACGAGCCACTCAAATATGATGGACCAATGACTAGAGCTCGCATGAAGAAGTTCAAGGATGCTTTAGAAGTGTTCATAAAGCAAGAGTTAAAGCTTGGGTTGGAGATCCAAAGTCCAACTGAGATTTGGTTTAAGGGCCTTAAGATACTCTTATCAACTTAATTCAATATATGGGGACATGAACAAGTCAAAATAGGCCCAAAATAAACAAGTCAAGCTAATTAGAGTCCAATACTTAAGAATGGGCCCTTATTACATGTTACCTAAGCCCAAATGTCATGTTTATTATATGGGATAGGGTTGAATGAATTTTAGAGTATTTGCTAATTTAAAGAAGTCTTTTAATAGTTAGGAGTCTTGTTTTAAGTTATCTTTTTAGTTTAGGAGTTCTATTCCTAGTCTTATTGTTATTTGCTTCCTTATCATTATAGAATTAGGTTTTTTTAAGGCTTATATAAGCCAGAACAAATTTCTATATAAAGGGAGTTGTTGAATATTTATTATTTTGGAGTTAATTCTCTTCTTTTGTTCTTTATGAATTTGGTGAATTTATCAAGTGAAAGCTTCATATTTTACAAACTTAATTTAATATAAACTTTTGTTTATGTTAAACAACCTTTAATTCTTTATAACTAAGGTTCTTAAGTACAAGTTATTTAAGGGTCTTATTAGGAGTTAGAGTTTTTTTGCTTGATTAGGTGAATAATCCTTGGTGAAGATATCAACATTGAATACGGGTTTGGCATAAGTTAACAATATTCGTATCATCAAGGCTGATCCATCGGAGCTAGCCATGTCACAAGTTATGTAGCATTTAGAGTGTATAAGGAGGCAGCTTCAAGATTTGGTGATCGAGTGGAGAGGGTGGAAACAAATCAAAATGGCCCCAACAACAATGCCAACCACATAAACCAACACACACTTAGACAAATTCAGTAGAGGGAGATGGCATGATGATCATGATGATGAGTCTATTGATGATAATGAACAAGGGCATAGAAGGCAAGATAACAACTTTGGAAATATAAAGATGAAGATTCCTAAGTTCCAAGGCAAAGCCGATCCTAAAGCATACTTGGAATGGGGAAAGAAAGTAGATTTCATCTTTAATTGTCATAACTACTCCGAAGATTTGGTAGGATCATTTTTTGGTAGGATCATTTTTTTTAAGTAGGAGGACAAATGGAGAAGCACCTATTATTAGTTGGCAAGAGATGAAAACTGTCATGAAGAAGAGATTTGTACCCCATCATTACTATAGAGATGTATACAATCGACTATGAGATTGGTACAAGGATCTAAAAGTGTGGGGAGTACTATCAGGAAGATGGAAATTGCAATGGTAAGAGGCAACATAGAGGAGGAAAGAGAGGCAACTATGGCACGGTTCTTGTGTGGATTGAACAAGAACATTGCTGATGTGTTAGAGTGTAAGAATATGTTGAGATGGAGGACATGCTACATAAAGGTATCAAGATTGAAAAGCAATTAAAGAGTAAAATGACTAGGTACAATTCAGGAAATACAACTTCCACATGGAAACCAAATTGGAAAGATAGTGACAAGAGCTTTTCCATGCCAAAATATATATTAGTAGGAATGGGAAAGATTTATTCAACACTAAAATGAAAGGTAAACCTAAAACTTCTAACACCAGACCTTGAGATATTAAGTGTTTTAAATGTTTAGGGCAAGGACATATTGCATCACATTCTCCAAATAGGCGTGTAATGGTGGCTATATAAAATGGTGATATTGAGAGTGATAGTGATAATGATGAAGAACACATGCCCGAGCTTGAGGATGCAAGTGCGTAGATGAGCAAAGTGGGCCTAATGGTGAGTTATTTGTCATAAGACGTGCTCGTAATATGCAAACAAAGGAAGAGAATAAAGTCCAAAGAGAGAACATCTTTCATGCTAGATGACAAGTCCAAGATAAGGTATGTAGCTTGATTATAGATGGGGGAAGTTATACCAATGTTGCTAGTGCTAGTTTAGTTGATAGGTTGCATTTACCTACTACTAAACATCCAAAACCCTATAGATTGTTATGGTTGAATGATTGTGGGGAAATAAGGCTTAATAGGCAAGCATTGATATCATTCTCTATTGGAAGTTATCATGATGAAGTTTTATGTGATATCAGTCCTATGCATGCAAGTTATATATTATTAGGACGTCCATGGCAATATGATAGGCGACTTGTGCATAATGGATATTCAAATTGATATTCTTTTTCTGATGAATAACAAACCTATTACACTTATACCATTATCTCCTAAGCAAGTTTATGAGGATCAGAAGGTGCTAAAAGAGAGAGAGAATGCGCTTGAGAGGGAAAAAGAGTTAAAAGTGCAAGAAAAGGAGAGTTGTGTGAAAAGCCATAAGAGATGTGAGCCTAGAGAAGAAAAAGGAAAGAAAAAGAGTGATGTGCAAAGAAGAAAAGAGAGAGAGGCGCATGCAAAAGGAGAGAGTGTGATTATGAGTTGTGAGAAAAAAAGGCAATTTCTATCCAAAAGAGGGTAAGGTGAAGAGAACTTTTCTGTCAAGGCAACCCATGATTATATTTTTATACAAGGGTGCCTATTTAATCACTAACCAAGAAAGCACTAGTTTGCCTAGTGTATTTCAATCTCAGACCTCAAGAGATGCCTAAAGGACTATTACCAATAAGGGAATCGAGCATCAAATTTATTTTATAGCCCGACGCTTCAATCCCAAATAGACTAGCTTATCAAGTAATCATGAGGAGATGAAGGAGTTGCAATGATAAGTGGAGAATTTAATGGCCAAAGGGTTGATTAAAGAAATTATGAGCGCATGTGCGCCCGTCTTACTTGTACCAAAAAAGGATAGAACATGGCGTATGTGTGTTGATTGTCGTGCTATCAATAAGATTACGATAAAGTATCACCATCCCATTCCTCATTTGGATGATATGTTAGATGAACTTTATGGGTCGACTATCTTTTCTAAAATTGATTTAAGATCTAGTTACCATTGAATTAGGATGAAGGTGGGTGATGAATGGAAAACCTCATTTAAAACAAAGTATGGTTTGTTTGAATGGTTAGTCATGCCTTTTGGCTTGACTAATGCACCTAGCACTTTTATGAGATTAATGAACCATGTTTTAAGTGGCTTTATTGGAAAATTTGTGGTTGTCTATTTTGATGATATATTGATTTATAGCAAGTCTTTAGATGAGCATGTTGAACATGTGCGCATGGTACTTGATGTTTTGCGCAAAATGAAGTTGTATATCAATTTTGCTAAATGTTCTTTTTGCTCTAATAAACTTGTGTTTTTGGAATTTATTGTGAGTCCTAAAGGAATAGAAGTTAATATTAAAAGGTTAAGGCACAGAGTCTTGGGCTGAAACCTAAGAGTGTTGGGGATGTAAGATCGTTCCATGGCTTAGCTAGTTTTTTCGGAGTTTTGTTAAGGATTTCTCTAGCATAGCCACACCTTTAATGTGAAGTAATTAAGAAGAATGTGGGATTTAAAAGGGTGGGGAATAAGAAAAGGCTTTTAACTTGCTTAAATCTAAGTTAGTTAGTGCACCTTTACTTGCTTTACCTAATTTTGACATGACTTTGAGATTGAATGTGATGCTTCTAGAATTGGTATGGAGTCGTTCTTATGCAAGAAGGATGGCCTATAGCTTATTTTGGTGAAAAGCTCCATGGGGCAGCCTTGAACTACCTAACTTATGATAAGGAGATGTATGCCTTGGTGAGAGCTTTAGAAACATGACAACATTATATTTGGCCTAAAGAGTTTGTGATTCGCATGATCGTGAGTCATTGGAAGCATTTGAAAGGGAAAAATAAGCATAACAAACACCATGCTAAATGGAGTGAGTTCATTCAACCCTTTCCATATATGTGATCAAATATAAGCAAGGTAAAGATAATGTTGTTGCAGATGCTATCTCAAGGTATGCACTTCCTTTTACTTTGAATGCCAAATTACTTTACTTTTGAGCATATTAAAGAAATTTATGAGCATGACTCTAATTTTGGCAATGTGTTTAATGCTTGTGAAATAGGTGCTTTTGATAAGTTTTATAGACATGATGGATTTTTATTTAAAGAAAATAGTTTGTGTATTCTCATATTTTCTATGCATGAGGTATTAGTTAGGAAAGCTCATGAGGGTGGTTTAATGCGACACTTTGGAATTGCTAAGACTTCAGATGTCTTGCATGATGTTTTCTATTGGCCTAATTAATATGGAAGCAAGATGTCGCTAGATTTTGTGATAGATGCATTGTTTGTAAACAAGCAAAGCCTAAATCTAAAATCCATGGCTTATATACACCATTGCCCGTGCCTAGTTCACCTTAGATTGATATTTCTATGGATTTTGTGCTTGTTTTACCTAGGTATAGACATGGTAATGAATTCATATATGTTTTTGTTGATAGATTCTCTAAGGTGGCTCATTTCATTCCACGTCATAAAACTGATGATGCAACATATATTTCTGACTTGTTCTTCAAAGAAATTATGGGTTTGCATGGTATGCCTAGAACTATTGGTAGTGATAGGGATACAAAGTTCTTAAGTTACTTTTGGAAGACTTTGTGGGGAAAATTGGGAACTAAGTTATTATTTTCTACTACATGTCATCCACATATTGATGGTCAAATTGAAGTAGCTAATAGGACTTTAGGTACTTTGTTGCGTAGTATGGTTAAAAAGAACCTAAGATCTTGGGAAGCATGTTTGCTGCATATAGAGTTTGCATATAATCATAGTGTGCATTCATTTGCTCAATTTTGTCCTTTTGAAGTTGTTTATGGTTTTATTCCTTTATCTCTATTAGATATGATTCCTTTACCTTTGAGTGAACATGTTAATCTAGATGGAAAGAAAAAGGCATATTTTATGAGGAGTTTGCATGAGAAGGTGCATGCAAATATAGAAAGAAAGAATAAATTTTATGCTTAACAAGCCAACAAAGGGCGTATGAAGGATGTTTTTGAACCTGGTGATTGGGTCTGGGTGCATATGCGCAAGGAAAGGTTTCCTTCACAAAGGGGTTCCGAGTTACTTCCACGAGGAGATGGTGCATCTCAAGTTCTTAAAAGGATTAATAATAAATTGGAATTGCCCAATGAGTATAGAATTAGTGCTACTTTTAATGTTGCTGATGTTTCTCTTTTTGATTTTGACATAGGTGATGATTTGAGGACGAATCATGCTAAAGAAGGAGGGAATGATGCAAATCCTATTGGCACTCGTAGGCCTACTCCAACAAGGAATCCTACTTTAACTAGAATTCGAGATTCACTTCACATCCATAGAGGCCCAATTACAAAGTCCAAAGCTAAGAAGATAAAAGATGCTCTCAATGAGCTTATTCAAGATGTTTAGGCTAAGGACACATTAAGGCTTGAAGAGTTAGATTCGAATTCAAAGCTTATTAATCTGATTCAGTTTGTTGGGCTTGAAAAAATCTAATATGGGCTTAATGAGCATAAAGGAGCATATAAGGGAGTTCGGGCCTAATTAGCTCCACCAAAGATGGCCCATGCATGTGGTTTAAAGAAACAACGGTTTTTTACTCCTAATGGGCGGCTATATTAGGACTTTGTTTTTAGTTATCTATTTTAGTTAGGATATTTATCTCTATCCTATTTGAGTTGTAATTTCTTAATAACTTAAAATTAGGGTTTTCTAGAGGCTATAAAAGCCTAGTATGAATTTCCAAGTTGATTGATTGATGATTAATAAATTTTAAGAGTTTATACTCTATTCTTAGTCCTTGTTTAGAGCTAATTCAGACTTATCAAGTAATTCATTATTTGTGGCGTTTGAATCCAACTTATATCTAATTATTCAAGCCTTGATCAGTGCCTATGATTGTTGTTTCCACACAGTTTCACTCAAAACTTTTGCTTATGCTGCCCAAATAAAACCAAACCATCATACTAGACAGAGATTAGAAAGAGAGACAAAAAAGAAATAAATAAAATGAGAATATAAGTAGGATCTCATATTCGATAAGCAAAGAAGTCACAAGTTCTTTGGTCTCTTCCATATGGCTAAGCTTAAGGATCAAATCGAGTTGATTTTAACACAAGGGTAGATTCAAAACACAGAAGAAAGGAAGGACGTGAGTGATAAGTCTATGCTCGCTAGCACGAAAAGTCGATAAGTTCACAAAGTTCTTGAAAGAACCCATAACTTGATTTCTCGCAAGGTAGAAAACTGGAATAATATGTTCATTAGGTTCAAATGTTCGGTTGCATATGGTTTTCATAGTGCAAAAGCCCTCGTTTCATAAGAAGAAGAAACTAGAAGCTAAATATGAATAAATAAACAATGCAAGATAAATAAAAAGTCAAATCAAGAACTAAGAGGAGTTGATCACAGCAACAACTCTCGCAGTCCAAAATTTTGAGGTAGCTTAACAAAAATAAGGGTAAATTCTTGTGGGCCTACCTAAAAATACCAATTATCATTCAAATTCAACTAATTTTACATCAAAATTCGTACTAGCCTTATATAGGCCTTAGAAAACTCTAACTTACATAAGTCATGTAGATGGGCCTCAGAACAAAAGCCAAGTTAGGCCCAAAGTCTTTATATGCTCCAATTCTACTTCTTTGGTCTCATTAAGCCTAATTAGATTCATTAAAGCCTAATAAATTGAATTAGATTAATGAGCCTTGAACTTAAATCCAATTCTTCAAGTCTTGATGTGTCCTTAGCCCAAATGTCTTGGATAAGCTCATCGACTTGTAATTTAAATCGGCTAGTTGTATTAGGATTCCTTTTGTTGGTTGAACTACTAATATCCTCAGAACTCCTTGCTGGAATAAGATTCCTAGTTGAGTCAAGACTCCTTGTTGTATTAGGATTCCTTGAGCTTGTAGGATTTGCATCATCAAGACTCCTTGTTGGAGTAGGATTCATTATGCTAGTTTGGTTCGTACTACAAGTGAGGCCCAAAATCTTCATATGCTCCAATTCAAACTTCTTTGCCCTCTTTATACCCAATTAGATTCATTCAAGCCCAATAAACTGAATTTGATTTATGAGCCTTGAACTTAAATCCAATTATTCAAGCCTTGATGTGTCCTTAGCCCAAATGTGTTGGATAAGCTCATTGACTTGCAATTGAATCGAACCAAGGCTCCTAGTTGAATTAGGATTCCTTTTATTGCTTGAACTCCTAATATCATCGGGGACTTCATGTCGGATTAGGATTCCTAGTGGAGTTAGGACTCCTTGTTGGATTAGGATTGCTAGTTTGGTTTGTATCAAAAGAACTTGCGATTTCTTTCCTCTTTGAATCAAATCCTATCTATGTTCTCATTTGTTCTTTTATTTTATGCTTTTGTTTCTATCTATGTCTTGTATAATGGTTTGGTTTTACGAGGCATAAACAAGAGTGTTAAGTTAAAGCGCATGGAAGTGACAATCATAGAAACCGATCCAATGCTTGGACAAATGCTATGAAAGAAAATTAATTAATTAAGTATTGATATCATTTTTTGAATGTTCGCGAATGAATCTTTCAGAAGAAATAGGGAACACTGAGAAATCGAGGCACGCCCAAATATTTCTATTAATGATTTGCACCATTAGGATCTCCATCATTCCTTATTCCTCTAGGCACGAGGACTACTAATAACACAAGGATAGACATAAGGAATCATGGGAATGCAATTAAAAAACTTGACTGGTGGCATTGGGGATTAATATCATGATCAAGCAGGACAAGACATAAATCCACGCATATAAAGGAGATATTGTTTTCACTAAATCGAAGCATAATACAAGTGAGAATGCTAGTGTTTTGATGTTTGGGACACACATAATGAAGTAGTTTGGATCGGAGTGTCATTAGGTAGGCTCAGGCAAAATTTTCCTTGTTTTTGTTAAGTTGGGTCATAAAATTTGAGACTATGAGAGTGGTTAACCAGTCCTTATGGTAATCTTTGTGTCATTAAGAGTCCTCGTGCCTTGAGGAATAATGAATGATGGAGATCCTAAATTTTATGAACCACCTTAACAAAAACTATGGGGAATTCATGTGGGCCTACCTAATAATACTGCAAACCAAAATTACTTAATTATATGCCTCCCAAAGACCAAAAAGCTTACATTCTTAATTATGTTATGCTTGGATTCATTGATAACATAATGATTTCTCTCTTACGCGTGTGGATTTACATGTCATCCTACTTAATCTTAAAGCAAAGGCCTAATGCCATCGGTCAAGCTTATAATTGTGTTTCCATTATTTCTTATGCAAATCCTTGTGTCATCATATGTCCTCATGCCTAGAGGAATAAGGAATGATGGAGAACCTAATGGTGTAAATCCTGAATTAGAATACTTGTTCGTGCCTTGATTCTCATCTTTCCCTCTTTCCCCTAAAGATTTGTCGATGATCATTCAGAGAATGATATCAATACTTGATCAACTAATTTTCTTTCTTCGTATTCTTCTAAGCATTGGATCGGTGTCCATGATTGCTGCTTCCACGCGCTTTCACTGAACAATCGTGTTTATGCTCCCTAAATAAAACCAAACCATCATACTAGACAAAGAGATACAAAAGAAACAAACAAAATGATAACATATGTAGGACTTCATATTCGATAAGGAAAGAAATCACAAGTTTTTTATTCTCTTCCATATGGCTAAGGGTAAGGATCAAATAGAATTTTTATAAATACAAAGGTAGATAAGGAATACAAAAGAAAGGAAGGACTTGAGCAATAAGTTTATGTTCGCAAGCGTGAGTCTTGATAAGTGGACAGAGTTCTTGAAAGAATTCATAACTTGATTTTCCATAAGGTAGACAACTGAAATAATATGCTTACTAGCCTCAAGTATTCAGTTGCATGTAGTCTTTATAGCGTGAAAGCACTCATTCCATAAGAAGAAGAAACTAGAAGCTAAATATGAAAAAAATAAAGAAAGATGAATAAACTAAAGTCATATCAAGGACTAGATATGAGTTGATTGGTCAACAACTCTCGTAGTCCTAAATTTTAAGATCTAGCTTAATGAACATAAGGGGAGTGAGCTTACCTAATAACACTCTGACCCAAATTACTTAATTATATGCGTCCCAAACATCAAAACACCTGCATTCCAAATTGTATTATGCTTAGATTAATAAAAAACAACATGATTACTCCTTACACGTGTGGATTTACATCTTGAAAGAGACAAAAGAAACAAACAAAATGAGAACGTAGCTAGGATTTCATATCTAATAAGAAAAGAAATCACAAGTTCTTTATTCTCTTCCATATGGCCAACATAAGGATCACATTGAAACGATTTAAAGACAATGGTATACAAAGAACACAAAAGAAAGAAAGGATGTGGTAAATAAGTCTAGTTCGCTAGCTCGAGTCTTCATAAGTTTGCAAAGTTCTTAAAAGAACCCATAATTTGATTTTCTGCAATGTCGAAGACTCAAATAATATGCTCACTTGCCTTAAATATTCAATTGCATTCATTTTCATTGTGCAAAAACCCTAATTCCATAAGAAGAACAAGCTAAATATGATTAAATAAAGAAGAAAGATAAATAAACTAAAGTCAAATAAAGAATCGGAGAGGAGTTAACTGGTGAACAACACTCGTAGTTCCAAATTTTATGAGCTAGCCTAACGAAAACAAGGTGAAATTTGCATGGGCCTACCTAATAATACTTCGGTAGAAATTACTTCATTATATGTGTCCCAAAAGTCAAAGCTCACGCATGGATTTGCCTCGTCTTACTTGAAAGGACCCATAACTTGATATCCTACAAAGTAGAAATATGAAATTCCCATAATTTGACTGGGCAACAACTCTGTAGTCTCAAATTTTATGAGCCAGCTTCATAAAAATAAAGGTAAATTCTCATAGGCCTACCTAAAACTACTCCGACCTAAATTACTTCATTATATGCTTCGAATTCTGGCTAGTATTATGCTTGGATTAATTGAAAATAACATGAGTTCTTCCTTACACGCATAGATTTACATCTCGTCCTGCTTGATCATCAAGGTAATCCCTAATGTCATCGATCAATCTTGTGAATTTGCATTCCCATGATTCCTTACGCCAATCCTAATATGTCATCAGGAGTCATCATCTTCAAAGGAGTAAGGAATGAGGGAGATTCCAATGGTGCAAATCATGAATAAGAAAATTTGGATGTACCTCAATTTCGCTGTTTCACTCTTTCCTCCAAAAGATTCGTTTGCGATTATTTGGAGAATGATATCAATAGTCGATCAACTAATTTTCTTTCTTCGCATTTGTCAACGCATTGGATTGCTACTTATGATTGATGTTTCCATGCGCATTCGCTCAACACTTATATTTATGCTCTCCAAATAAAACCAAACTATCATACTAGATAGAAATTAGAAAGAGAGGCACACACTACAAGAAAGTTACAGTTTACCGACTAAAAATTACTGATGGATTCAAGTTAGTAGGTAAACTAGTAAAAGTACCGACTATTCACTGATGCTTTTCATAAATAAAATTTTCATTTGCATACCGATGAATTTACTGACTATTTTGTGACAAATACTTATTAACAACGATGACACCGTCCATAATTAAGTCACCATCTCTTAGTGCTATAATTTAGCAACCAATTACCAGCGATATAGAAAGAAATTTTACCGACTATAATCAGTCGTCACTAAACTAATTGGTAAAATTTACTAACTATTTTCACTTTTGTAGCTAAATAAATAAATTCTTGCAATTTTTTAAATAAAACTAGTGATGATTTTTCAAACTCTCACTAATTTCATGTAAAAAATGATTTACCAACTATTATATTTTTTTGCTAAATATATAACTTATAATTCTTTTACTTGAAATTACAAATGATAATTCAAACCATTGCTAATTTCATGGAAAAGAAATTGATTTGCCTACTATATTACTTTTGTTGCTAAATATGTAAATTCTTACAATTTATTTTACATGAAATTATCGGTAAATTGTCAAACCATTGCTAAATTCTTATAAAAAATTAATTTACCGACTATTTTATTTTTATCGTTAAATATTTACATTTGTATAATTTTCTACATGAATTAGCGATGATTTTTCAAACCGTCACTAATTTCGTGTAATTTTTGTCGCTAACTTTTATAAATTATAGACACTTTAAATCAAAACTCTGTCGTTTTAATTATATTAACCTTCTTCCTCAAATAACCATAGCTTCGCTTCCTTCCTTAATTTCCTCATCTTTCTCCCTCTGTCACCTGCGGATAATGCACTCTTCCTGCATCTCCCTCTCTCGCACCTCTAACCGGCATCGCCTGTCATGCCCCACCGCTGCCTATCTCACCTCTCATAGTTGGTGTAAGTTAGTTAATTTTTTTGAAATGTTTTCCATAATAATTTTTTTTGTTTATACAGAAAGCTACTTTAAATGGAAATGAAACTTGATGCTTTCGTTTAATTTCTTAAAAACTAAAATTAATTTGGTTATTGTTGATCTTGAATGTAATAATTTAGGAGAGAACAACGAAAGAGAAGGATGGTAGAGATGGTTGACTTCGAGCAATAAATTCCTCAAATCTTATTTATTTATTTATGTATTATTATTATTATTATTATTATTATTATTATTATTATTATTATTATTGTTATTGTTATTATTATTATCAATATTAGCAGGGAGGCAAGAAATATAAATTGGTTCTTTTTCTTTCTTTCTGTTTTAATAGTTGTGTTAATGAATCTTTAGAAACTGATGATATAGGCAAGTAATTTGCCACCTTATTGATTATTGGTAGATAGATTATAATCAAGCTTTTCATTTTAGCTTAATTTGTTTTTTGTTAATCTGTTGAGACTTTTTTTTTTTTGGTTGATTATCTTTGACTCCTAGATTGTATTGGATGATCAGTGAAACTTAATTACTTATGTTGGTAGGCAGGTTTATATTGTTAATGATTGCTTTACCAAATACCAACCCTATCGATAGGCAGATTAATATTTTTTTATTTATTTTTAATTTTAATATTGTAACATGTTATTTAGTGATTGGTGTAAATAAGTAATTTTATTTATTGCCTTTCAATGTTTTAAGTATGTGTTCTTTATTCTTCTAGGTTCTGATGCTTGTTGTCCACACTTAACCATATTGCCTTGTTGTTTCTCCTTTTTCTTTATTTTTATTTCTACACTTGAAAGAATAAATATAAGTTTTCTTATTTGTGTCCTTTTAAAAGACCTTATGCTTCCAATTATTTGACTTAATAGTTAAATATAAATAAGGGGCAAGAAATATAAATTGGGCTCGAGCAATAAATTTCTCAAATGTTATTATTATTATTATTATTATCATTATCAGTAGGGAGGCAAGAAATATAAATTGGGCTACTTTTCTTTCTTTCTTTTTTAATCATTGTGTTAATAAGTCTTTAGAAACTGATGATGTGGGCAAGTAATTTGCCACCTTATTGATTATTGGTAGATATTATTATAATCAAGTTTCTTCATTTTAGCTTAATTTCTTTTTTTTTTTGTTAATCTGTTGAGATATTTTTTTTGGTTGATCCTCTTTGACTCATAGATTGTATTGGATGATCGGTGAAACTTAATTACTTATGTTGGTAAGCATGTTTATATTGTTAATGATAGGTTTACCAAATACCAACCCTATCAACAGCAGGTTAATGTTTTTTTCATTTTTTTTGAATTTTTAATTTTGTACACTAAATGCATAAAAATGTTATTTAGTAATTGGTGTAAACAAATAATTTTATTTATTGCCTTTCAATTTTTTAAGTATATGTTCTTTATTTTTCTAGGTTCTGATGCTAGTTGTCTACCCTTAACCACTGCCTTGTTGTTTTCTCTTTTTTTTTCTACACTTCAAAGAACAAATATAAGTTTTCTTATTTGTGTCCTTTTAAAAGAAACTCTTAACAAGTACTTATCGCCTTATGCTTTCAATTATTTGACTTAATAGTCAAATATAAATGAGAGAGTTTAAGAGCTATCTTTCTAAAATAGTTTAAGGTCATTATAAATATTCCTAAAGAAACATAAAGATCCAATCTTACTATCAAGACCAATATTATAGTCATTTTGCAGATTTTGCCTTTTAAGAATTTCATAATTTTAAATAGCTAAAAAGTATAAATAAGCCCTTGATTTCTACCTAAAATATACCAGCTAATGTTGAAAGTATCTCACCCAAATTGAAAAAATAAAACTAATTTAAGTATAGTGTAATTTTAATTAAATCGAATATATATATATATGTATGTATATAATAGATTTTGTATTCTTGTGTTGGATTTATGTGTTTTTAATCGTCTAGTTTTGTAAGTATATGTTATTTTAAATATTTATGATGTTAGTAAATAATTATTGTTGTAATTCTGTTGGTTATGCCCAATTATTTTTAAAGTAGAAAATGGACTTGTTTTACGAGTGTATCTTACTTTTATAGGAGAAATTCTGCCGAAATTTCGGTAGATTTTTAGAAAAAAAATTAAGGGTTACAATGAATACATATAAAATTTAATGTGAGATGTAATGTAATTTACACAGGAAAATAACATGAATTTTGATCAGTAATAGATGCACACTAGGCTTAATGCTGATGGTAAGATTAGCCATGAATTTACCTTCGTGGTATGTATGAAGGAGGCGTACATGTTCTTATCTCTAATTATTCATGGGCCAACTAATCCTAAAAACCAGATAAATGTTTTCTTCCATATTTGATTGATAAATTGAAGTATCTTTCGGATGTGGGTGTCCAAACATGCGATGTGTCTAGATAGGAGAATTTTCAAATGAGAGCAGCTCTTATGTGGACCATCAATGATTTTCCTGCATAAACAATGTTGTCAGGCTGCAGCGCGGTTGGGAACTTACTTGTCCTTATTGTATAGAACATTCGCAAGCATTCAGTTTGAAAAAATGGTTGAAAGACATCTTGGTTTGACAATCATCATAAGTTTCTTCCCCTTGATCTTCCTTTCAGATGGAATAAAAATTGGTTCCTAATAAATAGAAAGGAGATATCACCGGCACTACCTATAAGGACAAATGATCAAATCTTGCAAGAGATAGATGATTTAGGACCTAGGAGAGTAAATAAACTTGATGCTAAAGAGATTAATGGTCCTATTTGCAAGGAGTGCAGTTAGAAGAAAAGAAGTATCTTTTGAGATTTGCCATACTAGAGTTCCAATCTCATTAGATATAACCTAGATGTGATGCAAATTGAGAAGAATGTGTTTTAAAATGTTTTTAACATTGTTCTGAATATTGAGAGAAAAACTAAAGATAATGAGAAGGCAAGAGAAGACATGAAGAAGTTATGTCGAAGGCCTGAGTTGGAGAACAATGGAGCTATAAGGAAATATCTAAAAGCATGCTACACATTAGATAAACCTAGGAAACAAGCACTGTTTGAATGGGTGAAAATCTTAGATTTCCTAATGGTTATATTGGTGTATAGACATGAGAAAATTAAAGATGTTTGGGATGAAGAGCCACGACATGTGTTTATATAGAAGTTAATTCCCATAGCATTTCATGCCTATAAATGTGTGGCAAGCTATGAAAGTTAAGCCTTTTTTTCAAAGATTTAGCTTCAACCACAATTAAACTGCTAAACATGGAGAGACTTGAAAGAGATTCCAATAATGGCTTATTTTGGGCAGCCACAGATGTATTTTAGCCTAATTAGGACTTTATTTTAGTTATCAGTTTTAGTTAGGAAGGTTATATTTATTCTAGATAGGATGTAAATCTTTAATAGTTAATTTAGGGTTTTCCAAGGCCTATATAAGGCTAGTACGGATTTTGATGTATAGAATTAAGTTGAATTTGAATGATAATTGGTTGTTAAACCTAAAAGCTATTTTGCTTTTGTCTTTGTATTCTTGTGTAGAATGTATGCTTAAGAAACATTCAAGTAGATTGATGATCTTCTTGTGGAGTGTATGTGTATGGATTTACATCTCGTCTTGCTTGATTATCAAGCTAAGCCCCAATGCCACCAGTCAACCCTGTTAACTACATTTCGATAATTTCTTATACCAATCCTTGTATCATTAGGAGTTATTGGGTCTAGATAACAAGGAATGATGGAGATCCTAATGATGCAAATCCTGAATTAGAATATTTGGATGTGTCTCAATTCTCGTCGTTCCTTCTTTCATCCTAAAGATTTAACTCCGATCATCACGAGAATGATACTAATACTCTATCAACTAATTTTGTTCTTCGCATTTGTGTAGGCATTAGATTGGTGCTTATGATTGCCGCTATCACGCACAAACTCAAAACATCTAAATAAATACCAAAATATGTAATTAACTAGTATTAATGAGATCAATGTCTTTAACTTCTAAACATATATTATTACATAATTCCAACATATATTTATAAACTTATGTAGCATCACAAGCTTAATATACATAAGTTAAATACACACAAGTACCTTTATGCTCCTATGCTCGAGATAACTCCTCTGGCCCACATGATAATACTAACCGATGCAAAAGGGAGCAATGCACAGCTAAAGCTATCTACAACTGCGCTAACCTAGAAAGAAAAAAAAATATTGCTAAGGGATGACCTGGAAACTCAATAAACATTTAATCTACTAAACAATAGTATATTAGGCAAAATTTACCAAAGTTATATTAAGCACATAAATCATACAATTAATTCACAAATAATTTCAAACTCAACCAATTTAATATTTCAACCAAACAAACAATTCCATTTTACATTAATTCCCATAAAAGTAGGGTCGGATGATTTAATCTCACATTTCCTCACTTAATTCACGTTCCGATGGCTACCTGATGAGACTATCCACCTAGCTCAGTCTCGCCATCTCACATACTCGGGTAGCTATCCGCCCGGCTCAGCTCTCCCGATCACACACGTATTAATTCGAAAGTCATCCTTTCCCCAAATCACAATTAATTCACTTTTCTTTCACAATACGTCACAATCAATTAACTTCACCACTCATCACATTCAATTCATAAAGTCTCAACTCAAGTAATATCTCATCCAATTCATAATTCACAAGTATCAATTTATTCATTACCAACTCAATCAACCAAGAACATGTCAACTAATCAAACATAGCAATTCCTACTCAATATACTTAAAGTTTAGTCTATTAAATAATTACAAAAATTTATAGGACAACCAGCTAGTTCTATTCCTCTCTTCTCACTACTTCCTTGCCCTTGGACACACCTATTCACATATTCAATACAAAGTACAATTCAATAACAAGGCATATATATATCAGTCCTCAATCTCCCTAAAAGTATCCCAATTCGCCAAATGATCATCTATACTTGATTTAATAGGATGCATGAGATGAATGATAATATGACAACGTGTTTGTTTTATAGCAACTTACGGTGTACTAAATTTAAAATTAGCAAGATTACATACAAATAATAAAAATCTTATCTTCTCCAGAATTATACTTACATCCATCTACAAGTTGTATCAACAAGAATCACCTCAAAATCATTTAAATAAAGAAAGTTACGATAATTTTAATACGAGTTGCTTCAATTCCCATTTCACCGAAAGTAGGTAAAAGTCAGGTCTCAAACGACTAATCAAATGGATGAATTTTCTCATGAAATTTTATAGATAATATCTTAAAGTTTCTACAAACACTAAATTCACTAAATTTGGACTTGTATAACTCAAGTTATAGTCAAAATACTGAGACTGTTTTACACGGGTCAAAAATCAGCAACATGCAAATATCATCCAAAATTCACATATACTAAACTTACCATATAACTATTTTTCTCTTAAAATTTCTAATGTTGTTCTCAAATAATGTTCATGCTCTTCCAAACTATCAAAGTATATCAAAATATCATCAATAAACATAATCACAAATTGATCAAGGTACAGTTGGAAAATATTATACATCAAAGACATAAATGTTGCAGGAGCGTTAGTCAAACCAAATGGCATAACAATAAATTCATAATGACCATATCGTGTTAGAAATGTTGTTTTAGATAGAAGTCTCTACAACCCTTAATTGCTAATAGATCTTAAGTCAATTTTGGAAATTACAGCTGCCCTTCTAAGTTGATCAAACAAATCATTAATGCGAGGTAAAGGATATTTGTTCTTGATAGTAACTTGGTTCAACTTTGTGTAATCAATGCAAAGTCGCATACTTACATCTTTTTTCTTCACAAACAACACTGGAGCTCCCCACAGTGATATGCTACGTCGAATGTAACCCTTCTCCAACAAATCCTCAAGTTGCTTCTTCAATTCCTGCAACTCTGTTGGTGCCATTCTGTAAGGTGCTATGGAAATAGGAGCAACTCCTGGAATAGTTTCAATTTCAAAATCTACCTTTCGCTGAGGTGGTAACCCTGGTAATTCCTCTAGAAATAGATCTAGAAATTCTCTAACTATTGCTAACTCTGAAACTCCTAGAATAACAATTAGAGTGTCTACCATATTCACAAGTTAAGCATCACACCTAGATTTCATTAAATGCAAAGCAGCAGGAGTAGAATTCAAACATGTAGGCATAATTTTCCTATCACCCGTAAACACAGCTTTTATTTCCCCATCTATATCCATATTTACTTTCTTCGTTGAACAATCAACTATAACATGATTTCTAGACAGCCAATCCATTAGTTAATCCTAAAGGCATAACTAACCACTCATATAACCCATATTTTATTTTGAATGTGGTTTTTCATTCATCCCCTTCTCTCATGGAGATTTGATGATATCCACTCTTTAGATCTATCTTAGAAAATATACAAGATTCATAAAGTTCATCTAACATGTCATCTAGTTTAGGAATGGGACATCTATACTTTACAGTACTATTGTTGATAGCATGGCAATCAACACAAATTCACCAAGATCCATCCTTCTTAGGTACTAGTAACATAGGAACCGTATATGGACTCATGCTCTCCTTCACGTGCCCCTTGGTCATTAACTCCAAAACTTGCTTTTCAAGTTCCTTTTTCTCCTCGGGATTGCTCCTATAGGCTTGTCTATTTGGAATTGAAGCTTCAGTTACAAAGTCAATTTGGTGCTCAATTTCCCTAATAAGTGGTAAACCGTTAGGCACATCTTCGAGAATCACATCACCAAATTCCTTAACGAGGAAAGAATAGGAATAGGTAGGGAAGAATCAAGATTATTAGTACTTAGAAAGGCCTCCGTGTACAAAAGTACAATCAGAGGCTGATTGGAATAAAAAGCTCTCTTGATCTCACTCTCCTTCGCATAAAAGCTCACTTTCTCTCTTTATTTTCATTCATGTGCATACCCTCTTTCTTTTCACTCTTAATCGAACCTGCCTTTTCACTCACTCTTTTCTTTTATTTTTAAACTTTTGGCCTTCTCACTTTTTTCACTCTTCATTATTTTCTTTTTCCACTCTTTCATACGCATATGATCATCATACACCTCTTTAGGTGTCAAAGGAACAAGAGTAATAGGCCTTCCTCCATTCATTACAAAAGAATTCCAGTTAGTGTATCCATCATGAACTACTCTCATATCATATTGCTAAGGACGCCCTAAAAAAAGATGACCCGCATGCATAGGTACGACATCACATAAGACCTCATCCTTATAACGCCCAATAGAGAAAGACACTAAAACTTGTTTAGTTACCTTAATCTCTCCATAATCATTTATCCATTGCAATTTGTAAGGTCTAGGATGTGCTAAAGTAGAAAATTCAAGCTTTTCAACTAACTCAGTACTAGCAACATTTATACAACCACCTCCATCAATAATCATACTACATAATTTATTATTTACATGGCATCTAGTATGAAAAATATTATCACATTGTGCCTCATCTACTTTGGCATGTGCAATCAAGGCTCTTCATGCCACTAACATCTCTTCACTTACCGACATCTCAATATCACTTGAATCCTCAAGTGGCGGCATACCTTCCTCTTCCTCATTCTCGGTCTCCACTCCACCATCATCCTTCAAGATCAAGGCTCTTTTGTTAGGACATTGAGAAGCTATGTGTCCTAACCCCAACCACCAAAAGAATTTGATGTCCCTTGTCCTTGAATTAGGTGTTCTTGGCCTTGCTGGAAGTTTTTACAATGAACTGCTTTGAATCCTTTGGCTTTTTTCATATCTTGACCTTTCTTTGACTTCCTCCTTCTTCCAATTCAGTTTCCATGTAGATGTAGAAGCCCAATTGAATATGTTGGAGTTGCTTTGATTCTTGAGTTGCCTCTCCACTTTAGTGGCCATATGTCCTATATCTTCAAGTTCCACATAATGGTACAATTCAATCATATTAGCAATATTTCAGTTTAAACCATGTAAGAATTGAGCCATAGTAGCCTCTCTATCCACTTCCACATTAGCCCTAATCATGGCTATTTCCATCTCTTTGTGGTAGCCTCCAAACTCTTAGATCCCTCCACGAGACTTTGTAATTTCTTATCAATTCCCTATAATAGTGAGAAGGAACAAACCTCTTATTCATGACCCTCTTCATCTCCTCCCATGTGGAAATTAGCCCTTCACCATTCCGTCGCCTTGAAAGCACAAGTTGATCCCACCAAACCATTGTATAATCAGTGAACTAAACTGCAGGTAGCTTCACCTTCTTATATTCGAAATAACCATGGCAATCAAATACTAGCACAACCTTTTTTCCCATTCAAAATAAAGCTCTTGGTCATTCTTGCCTTGAAACAAAGGGATTTTCATTTTGATATTCCCCAAGTTTCCATCTTGCCTTCTAGGTCCTCTTTCATCTCGTCCTCCATAATCTCTCCTAAATCTATCCCAATCCAAGTTAGAACCTCTCCCCTATTCTTCGTAGTCATCCTCATAGTAATCATCATGATCTGTATGCCTTGGCCTCCTTTGATGGCTATTGAAGTGCCTAGGCTGCCTTCTTTGAGAATTGGACTCCATTCGCTCAAGTGTTCATCCATGTTGTCAAACCTTAGATTTAGGCATTCTAAGGTCCCTTGAATGGATTTCATATAGGGTCTGAGATCGACCTTCCATGGTTCATCATCCGAGATCCCTTTATCCTTGCTTTAGGACATGATTCAAATCTGCAAAACAAAGATCAAAACAAAACCTCACCACTCCCTTGACTCAAAAATAGTTAAAACACTCATATTTCATAAAATTTAGCTCTTCCCCTCTTTTGTGCACACTATTCTTGCCTTTTACCACTCTTAATCCTTACTTTTAGTTTTTAGTTGAACTCACAAACTCAAATTGCAAACAAGTTGTGTAGTATTCAAAAGGACAGAATCAACACTCCTAATAGCATTTCTAGATTATGGCATTTGGACAAAAAGAATAGACGATAAAAGACAAGTTTGTGTAGGCTAAAAGGTAACAAGTTTTAGCCAAAAGAAATAATACCAATAGATGTGTAATTTTGAATGTATAAAAATGTAGGGTGAAAGTAGTAAAATTAATCAAGAAGACGATTTATGTCGAATGCTAAAAAAAAATTGCAAACAAACTTGATTTGCCTAAGTGTGTGCCTTTTCTCTTCTTTTGAGTTTTCTTTTCTCCTTTTCTTTCTTTTCCTTTTCTTTTCTTTCTTTTCTTTTTATTTTCTTTTTGTTTTCCTTCTTTTCTTTTTGTTTTCTTTTTGTTTTCAATTTCTTTTTTTTTCTTTTTCCTTACTTCAATAAGAACACACAATAAGCAACAAAATTAAAACTTAAGTAAACTAAACAACTTTAGGATAGAAATTTGTTTGAGCAAACTTTCGACCTTGAAGAAGAAATCAATAAGAAATTTCGGCTATGATAAAAAGAATGAAGGAAAAGATAGGAGAAACAATAAACAAAATAAAAGAGTAAAGCAAAGGATAGATAGAACAGATTTAGAGACTTAGCTCTAATACCAAATTATGTGAATCTTGGCAACTTGTAACAAGACCCAACACGCGAAATTGGAACAAGATTCTCAAGAAAGCTAAATTTGAACTTTGATAACCTTGACCCAAAGATAATTTGTATCTTGAATCTTGGTATAAGAAAGATTGTTGACGCCATACTCAAGAAAGGTAGAAGGTGAGTGATAAGTCGATGTTGAACGCCACAAGGACAAGTTCTTGATAAGTTCGAAGTTCTTCCAAAGAACCAAGCAAGAACAATTTTCACAAATATGTTTAACTCAAAAATATTCATTAACCTTGAATAGTATGGTTACATTTAGGTTATATAGTGAAAGAAATAAATCTAATTCCTAAATAGCATAAAGAAAATAAACTAATTAGGAATTTTCTAAAAAATATGCTAAATAAAAGTTTCATAAATAATAGAATAAGGAACAGTCAATCTTTACTAAATAAAAATTGACAGTCAATCTTTACTAAATAAAAATTAACTAAATAATCAAGCAAAACTTTCTAAACAATAAAGTGTACGGCTGCCTCCTTATTTCCTAATGAAGAACACTCCAATTTAGCAAAAGAGGAAGCTAAAACGTGCTCCCATGCTTCCTATTTGATTTGGCACGTCCCATTAGCCAAATAGGAAGCTAAAGTGGTGTTTCCCTTGTTCCCTCTTCAAGTATTAAGCTGTCCCCCTTGTGCACACATATCGTGCCCATGCTTGATTTCATTAAGCCCATCATATTGAATTAAATTAACAAGGCTAGGAGCCTTAATTAAATCTAACTCTCCATGGGTTAATATATCCTTAGCCCAAACCTCTTGAATGTGTCCTTAAGAGCTTCCTTCATGTGTTTGGCCTTAGATCTTGTAATTAGCCCACTTTGAATATATAAAGGATCCATTGAGCTTGGTGTAGGATTCGATCCAATGCTTGTGCTTGGATCATGACTTGAGTCTTTAAGCTTGGTATTATGATTTGCATCAGCTTTTATATTCTTTATCTACCCTTGTGTTTAAATCAATTCAATTTGATCCTTACGCTTAGACATGGAAGAGAATAAAGAACTTACAATTTCTTTCCTTATTGAATATGAAATCCTATCTATGTTCTCATTTGTTCTTTTCTTTTGTTCGTCTTTTTCTAATCTATGTCTTGTATGTTGGTTTGGTTTTATTTGGTGAGCATAAACAAGAGTATTGAGTTAAAGCATGTGGAATCGACAATCATAGGCACCGACCCAATGCTTGGGAAAAATGCAAAAAAGAAAAAGAAAATTAGTTGATCGAGTATTGATATAATTCTTCAAATGATCATGGACGAATCTTAAGGAGGAAAGAGGGCGAGAATCGAGAAATGCCCAAATATTCTTATTCAGGATTTGCATCATTAGGATCTCCATCATTCCTTATTCTTCTAGGCACAACGACTCTTAACATAAGGATTGGCATCAGGAATCATGGGAATGCAATTAACAAGCTTGACCGGTGGCATTAGGGCTTAGCTGATGACCAGGCAGGACGAGACATAAATCTAGGCGTATAAGAGAGAAAGCATGTTGTTTTTAATAAATCCAAGAATAATACAAGCAGGAACGTGAGCATTTTGATGTTTGGAATGCATATAGTGAAGTAATTTGGGTCGAAGTGTTACTTGATAACCCCATGCGAAGTTCCCATATTTTTGTTAAGCTGGCTCATAAAATCAGGACTACGAGAGTTGTTGACCCGTTAACTCCTCTCTAGTTCTTGATTTAAGTTTAATCTATTCATCTTTCTTTATTTATTTAATTATATTTAGCTTATAGTTTCTTCTTCTTATGGAATCAGGGCTTTCACACTTCTAAAACCACACGTAATCAAATATTTGAGGTTAGTGAGCATATTATTTTAGTTTTCTACCTTGTAGAGAATTAAGTTATGGATTCTTTCAAGAACTTTACGAACTTGTGAAGGCCTGCACTACGTCCTTCCTTTCTTTTATGTTTTTTTGTCTATCATTATGTCTAAATCAATTCGATTTGATCTTTACGCCTAGCCATGGAAGAGAATAAAGAACTGGCTATTTGTTTTCTTATCATATCTGAAGTACTACCTATGATCTCATTTGTTCTTTTCTTTTGTTCTTCTCTTTCTCATCTATGTTTTGTATGATGGTTTGATTTTATTTGGTGAGCATAAACAAGAGTGTTGAGTTAATGCACGTGGAAGCGACAATTATAGACACCGATCCAATGCTTGGAAAAATGCGAAGAAAGAATATTAGTTGACCGAATATTCATATCATTCTTGGAATGATTGTAGACGAATCATTTTGAGGAAAGAGGAGCACTGAGAATCAAGGCACGCCCCAATATTCTGATTCAGGATTTGCACTATTGGGATCTCCATCGTTTCTTGTTCTTTGAGGCTGGAGGACTCCTGATGACATAAGGATTGGCATAAGGAATCATGGGAACACAATTAATAAGCTTAATCGATGCCATTAGGGCTTAACTTGATGATTAAGTAGGAAGAGATGTAAATCCATGCGTGTGAGGGAGAAATCATGTTGTTCTCAATAAATTCAATCGTAATACAAGCGGGAATATGAACATTTTGATGTTTGGAATGCATATAATTAAGTAATTTGGGTCGGACTGTTACTTGGTAGTGTAACGCGAATTTCCCATTACTTTTATTAAGTTGGCTCATAAAATTTGGGACTACGAGAGTTGTTGACTAGTCAACTCCTCTCTAGTTCTTGATTTGACTTTAGTTTATTCATCTTTATTTATTTATTTAATTATATTTAGCTTCTTAGTTTCTTCTTCTTATGGAATAAGGGGTTTCGCACTATTAAAACCACATGTAACCGAATATTTGAGGCTAGTGAGCATATTATTTTAGTTTTCTAGCTTGCACAGAATTAAGTTATGGGTTCTTTCATGAACTGTGCTAACTTGTGAAGAATCGCAGTAGCGAATATAGACTTATTGCTCACGTCCTTCCTTTCTTTTGTGTTCTTTGCCCTCCTTTTTGTTTAGACCAATTTGATTTGATCCTTACACTTAGCCATGGAAGAGAATAAAGAGCTTGCGATTTGAAATCTATGTCTTGTATGATGGTTTGCTTATCGGATATGAAATCCTACCTATGTTCTCATTTGTTCTTTTATTTAGTTCCTCTCTTTCTAATCTATGTCTTCTATGATGGTCTGCTTTTATTTGGCGAGCATAAACATCAATGTTGAGTTAAAGCGCATGGAAGAGACAATCATAGGGACCGATCCAATGTTTCAACAAAATGCAAAGAAAGAAAATTAGTTGATAGAGTATTGATATCATTCTTCGAACGATAAAAAACAAATCTTTTGGAGGAAAGAGGAACGCTGAGAATCAAGACACGCCTAGATATTCTTATTCATTATTTGCACCATTAGGATCTCCATCATTTCTTGTTCCTCTAGGCACGAAGACTTCTAATGACACAAGGATTGGCATAAGGAATCATGAGAATGCAATTGAGAAGCTTGACTGGTGGCATTGGGGATTAGCTTGATGATCAAACAGGATGAGACATGAATCCACTCTCGTAAAGGAGAAATCATGATATTTTTAATAAATCCAAGCGAATAGAAGTGGGAATGCGAGCTTTTTGATGTTTGGTACACTTATAATGAAGTAGTTTGGGTCAGAATATTATTAGGTAGACCCATGCAAATTTTTCCTTATTTTTGTTAAGCTTGTCCTCAATATAACTTTAGTTTATTCATCTTTATTTATTTATTTTTTTTCATATTTAGCTTTTAGTTTCTTCTTCTTATGGAATGAGGGCTTTCATAAACTTGACTGAAGTCATTGGGGCTCTGGTGTTGCTTCATCTTCAAGTCACATCCCAATGCCACCGCCCGAAATTGTTAATTGCGTCCTATGATTCCTTAACGAAATAAGGAAAAATTCACATGGGCATACCTAATAACACTTCGGCCCAATGTACTTTATATGCCTCCCCAACATCAAAACACACTCATTCGTGCTTGGATTAATCAAAAGCAACATGATTTCTCCCTTACATGCATGGAAATTACGTCTCGACGTCAAGTTAAGACATAATGCCCCGATTGTCAATTGTGTTCCTATGATTCCTTATGGCAATCCTTGTGTCATCAGGTGTCCTCATGCCTAAAGGAATAAGGAATGATGGAGATCTCAATAGTGCAAATCCTGAATCAGAATATTTAGGCGTGCCTCAATTCTCATCGTCCCCTATTTCCTCTATAATATTGGTTTGAGATTATTCGAAGAATGATATCAATACTCGATCGACTAATTCTCTTTCTTCGCATTTGTCCAAGTATTGGATTAGTGCCTATAATTGCCGTTTCCATGAGCCTTTTCTCAACAGCCGTGTTTAAGTCATATGCATGGGCGCTTTAATGTTTTCAATTAATATAATTGTAATACAAGATGAAATTCGAGCACTTTGATGTTTGAAATGCATATAATGAAGTAATTTAGGTCGGAGTATTTTTAGGTAGGCCCACACGAATTTACCCTTATTTTTATTAAACTGGCTCATAAAATGAGGTCTTTCGCACTATAAAAATCGCATGCAACCAAATACTTGAGGCTAGAGAACCTATTATTTCAGTTTTCTACCTTGCCAAAAATCAAGTTATAAGTTCTTTAAAGAACTTTGTAGACTTATCAAGACTCGCGCTAGCAAACATAGACTTATCATTCACATCCTTCTGTTCTTTTATGTTCTTTGTCTGCCCTTGTACCTAAATCAATTCAATTTGATACTTACGCTTAATCATACGAAAAAGAACAAAGAATTTATGATTTATTTCCATATTGGATCCAAAATCCTACCATGTTGTCTGCCCTTAACACTGGCTGTGTTCCCAACACGGGCACCAAAACGGCCATGTTGGGTGCATTTGACAACAGAAAAAAAGATGCGTTAAGGAGCACGACCACAGAGAGCAACATGGGCATTAACACCAGGCTGTATTCCCAATACGGGCATCAGCACCAGGTCATGTTCCCAACACCGGCATCAACACCAGGTCGTGTTCCCAATACAAGCATCAACACCAGGCCATGTTCCCAACACAGGCATCAACATGGCCATGTTCACGGCAGCTGGACGAATTAATTAAAAGAAAGAAAAGAGGGAAACGCAAAAGGTAGGGTTAGGACGTCCCAAACTCATTTCTCTCTCTCTCTAAGGGTTTTCTGAGCTGGAACTAAGGAAAAAGGAGACTTGGAACAAAGTTTCAATTGGATTCCCTTCAAAGATTGAAGATTGGGTGAGGTTCGTTGATTGGTCTCAATTCGAGTAAGAGGAACAACAATCGATTCAAGATTAGGCAAGAGGAATTGGAGTTGTTTACTCTCATCCAAGGGTGTATTTGGGTTTCTCTATCTTTACTCATTGTTGTAATTGAATTCTTATGGGTTTTGATAATGAACATGATTAGCTAAACTTGTTAACCCATTGGGGTTCTTTATCTAGGGATTTTTGTACTTAAATTTTGAATTGAATGTATTGATTTTCAATATTGATTTGCAATGGAAGTGCTTATTGATTTGTTCTTCATATCTTGTTGAATGATTATTGGAATTTGAATGCTCTTGAGAAAGACGTTTAGGTTTGGATTGTCCTTTGCAATCTAGAATTGAATTCGCCTAAAGATAGGGTGTTCGTTCTACCGGATTGAGAATTAACAACTCTCAATAGTGTTAAATGGTACATAATGCTAATTTGGATATTAGGGTTAGGAAGAGATTTCAACCTAATTAATCTAAGTTAAGATGTTAATGTCCTTGAGAAAGGCGTTAATTGCGTAGAGATTTTCCCACAGAAATTGAATTCAATCAATCAATTCCATCTTTAGTTTCCATTCCTTAGAGACAAGAATTCCCAAGGGGTTATTCCTCAACTTGAATTAATCCTTCACTAGTAGCTGTAGTTAGATAACAATTAGAGTAGCTATTAGTTAATTTAGGAATTATTCATCATTCATTCTAGGCTAATATAATAGAGAACAAAGGGGTAACTATGGGCTTTCACTTTCCCGAGGAATACGACCTTGATACTCGCCATTAGTGCTAGACTGCATCGATAGGTACACTGCCTTAGATTGTAGCTAACAAAAGTAGCCCATCATCGAGTATTAGTATGATTCTCCTAATATCATGGACGAATCTTTTTGAGGAAAGAAGGAACGATAAGAATTGAGGCACACCCAAATATTTTGATTTAGGATTTGCACCATTAAGATGTCCATCAATTCTTATTACTCTGGGTCCTATAAGTCTTGATGATACAAGGATTAATGTAAAGAATCATCGTAACACAATTAACAAGCTTGACCAGTGGTATTGGGGCTTAACTTGATGAGTAAGCAGGATGAGACGTAAATCCACACATATAACTCCATAAGAAGATGATCAATCTACTTGAATGGTTCTTAAGCATGCATTCTACACAAGAACAAAAACACAAAAGCAAAACAGCTTTTAGGTTTAATGACCAATTATCATTCAATTCAACTTAATTTTGTACATCAAAATTCATACCACCCATATATAGGCCTTAGAAAACCCTAAATCTTAACTAAAAGGAATTTACATCCCATCTACGATAAAGATAACCTTCATAACTGAGAGGTAACTAAATTAAAGTCCCAATTAGGTTAAAATACATGTGTGGCCGCCCAAAATCAGTCATAAAATCCTAATTTACATAAGAAATGTAGATGGGCCTTATAACATAAGCCAAGTTTGGCTTAAAGAGTTCTATTCTTCTTAAAAACGCAAGAAACTGAATAGTTGAGGCTAATGAGCATATTATTTCAGTTTTCTACCTTACAGGAAATCAAGTTATGTGATCTTTTAAGAAATTTGTGGACTTATCAACACTCGCGCTACCAAGCATAGACTTATCCTTCATGTCCTTCCTTTCTCTTGTGTTCTTTGTCTATGCTTGTATTTAAATTAATTCAATTTGATATGAAGTCCTACCTATATTCTCATTTTCTTTATTGTTTTTTTGTGTCTTTCTTTCTAATCTCTATCTAATATGTTGGTTTGATTTTGTTTGGGAGCATAAACACGAGTGTTGTTGTGTAAAAGTGCATGGAAGTGACAATTATAAGCACTGATCCAATGCTTCAGCGAGTGCGAAGAAAGAAAATTAGTTGATCGTGTATTGATATTATTCTCCGAATGGTCATGAGAAATCTTTTAGAGGAAAGAAGGAACGCCAAGAATTGAGGGACGCCTAAATATTCTGACTCAGGATTTGCACCATTAGGATCTCCATCCTTCATTATTCCTCTAGGCACGAGGACTCCTGATGATACAAGGTTGGGCATAAGGAATCATGGGAATGCAATTAACAAGCTTGACCTGTGGCATTGGGGCTTAGCTTGATGATTAAGCAAGAGAGACGTAAATCCACACGCGTAAAGGAGAAATCAGGTTGTTCTTGATTAGTCCAAGCATAATACAAGTTAAAATTTGAGCTTTTTGATATTTGAAATGCATATAATGGAGTAATTTGGGTCAGAGTGTTTTTAGGTAGGGCCACCCGAATTTACCCTTATTTTTTGTTAAGTTGGCTCATAAAAATTGGGACTCGAGAGTTGTTGCCCAGTCAATTCCTCTCTGGTTCTTGATTTGACTATAGTTAATTAATCTTTATTTATTTATTTATTTATTCATATTTAGCTTCTAGTCTCTTCTTTTTATGGAATGAAGGCTTTCGCAGTATAAAAACCGCATGCAAATTAATACTTGAGGCTAATGAGCATATTATTTTAGTTTTCTACCTTGCAAGAAATCAAGTTATATGTTTTTTCAAGAAATTTGTGGACTTATTGATGAGAACTCATATAGCACAAGGAACTCTACTCCAACAAGAAAACCTAATAACACAAATCCTACTTGCTCAAGGAATCCTACTTCAACAAGGAGTCCTAATTCCATTAGGAATCCTAATCCAGTAAGGAGTTCTGATGATATTAGAAGATCAAGCGATAAAAGGAATCCTATTTCGACTAGGAATCCTAATCCATCTAGGAGTCCTAGTCCGATTTAAAGTCTAAGTGAGATTGGGCTTAATCAAGACAATGGGCCTCAAGATACTCTTATCAACTCAAGCCAACTTATGGAGGCATGATCAAGACAAGATAAGCCCAAGATAATCAAGTCAAGCTATTCAGAGTCCAATACTCAAGAATGGGCTGCATATCATATGTTCCTTGAGCCCAATTGTCATGTTTATTATATGGACCACGGTTGGACAAATGTTAGAAGTATTTATTCATTTAAAGAAGTCTTTTAATTGTTAGGAGTTTTTTTTAAGTCATCCTTTTAGTTTAGGAGTTCTATTCCTAGTCTTATTGTTATTTGCTTCCTTATTATTATAGAATTAGATTTCTTTAAGGCCTATATAAGCTAGTACAAATTTCTATCTAAAGGGAGTTGTTGGATATTAATTATTTTGGAGTTAATTCTCTTCTTTCATTTTTATGAACTTGGTGAAAAATTTATCAAGTGAAGGCTTGGTATTTTACAAACTTAGTTTCATTTAAACTTTTGTTTATGTTAAACAACCTTTAATTCTTTGTAATTAAAGTTCTTAGGTACAAGTTACTTAAGGGTCTTATTAGGAGTTAAAGTTTCTTTGCTTGATTAGATGAATGATCCTTGGCGAAGACATCAACATTGAATACGGGTTTGGCACAAGATAGCCACATTCATATCACCTATCAATACTCACGCTAAGCGAGCATAGACTTATCCCTCACGTCCTTTCTTTCTCTTGTGTTCTTTGTCTATGCCTGTGTTTAAATCAATTCTATTTGATCCCTACGCTTAGTCGTATAGAAGAGAATAAAGAGCTTCTAATTTCTTTTCTTATCGGATCTGAAATCCTACCTATATTCTCATTTTGTTTATTTTTTTTTTGTATCTTTCTTTCTAACCTCTATCTAGTATATTGGTTTGGTTTATATAGGAAGCTTAAACATGAGTGTTGAGTGAAAGTGCGTGGAAGCAGCAATCATAGGCACCAATCAAATGCTTCAACGAATGCGAAAAAAGAAAATTAGTTGACTGTGTATTGCTATTATTTTCTAAATGATCGCGGATAAATATTTTAGAGGAAAAAGGGAATACCGAGAATCAAGGAATGCCTAAATATTTTGACTCATGATTTGCACCATTAGGATCTTCATCCTTCCTTGTTCCTCTAGGCACGAGGACTCTTGATGATGTAAGGTTGGGCATAAGGAAACAAGAGAACCTAATTAACAAGCTTGACCAGTGCCATTGGGGCTTAACTTGATGATCAAGCAGGAGAGACGTAAATCCAAGCGCGTAAGAGAGAAATTATCTTATTTTCGATTAATCCAAGCATAATACAAGCCAAAATTTTGAGCGTTTTGATGTTTGAAATTTTCTAATCTAGAATAAAAAAAAAAGGAAAAATTCATGGGGGCAATACCTAATAATACCCCGGCCCAACTTACATAATTATATGCATTCTAAGCATCAAAACACGCACATTCCCGCTTGGATTAATCAAAAGCAACATGCCTTATGCGTGTGGATTTGTATCTCGTCCTGCTAGATCATTAAGTCACACCCTAAGCCACCAGTCAAGCTTGTCAATTACATCTCATGATTCCTTACGTCAAACCTTGTGTCATTAGGAGTCCTTATGCCTAGAGGAACATGGAATGATAGAGATCCCAATGGTGCAAATCTTAAATTGGAATATTGGGGCGTGCCTCGATTCTCGATGTTCCCTCTTTCCTCAAAAAGTTTCATTCCCGCTCATTTTGAGAATGATATCAATACTCGATCAATTAATTTGATTTATTCGCATTTGTCCAAACATTGTATCAGTGCTTATGATTGCCGCTTCCATCCACTTTCAATCAACACTCATATTTATGCTCGTTAAATAAAAGCAAACAACCAAACTAGACAGAAATTAGATAGAATGGAACAAAAAAAACGAACAAAATGAAAACTTAGGTGGGATTTCATATATGATAAGGAAAGAAATTACAAGTTCTTTATTCTCTTCCATATGGCTAAGCGAAAGGATCAAATCAAATTTACTTAAATACAAGGGTCGACAAAGAACACAAAAGAAATGAAGGACATAAGTGATAAGTCTATGTTCACTAAAGCGAGTCTTAATAAGTCCATAAAGTTCTTGAAAGAACCCATATCTTGATTTTCTACACGGTAGAAAACTTAAATAATATGCTCACTACCCTTAAGTATTCAGTTGCATGCGATTTTTATAATATGAGAGAGTAGTTGACTGGTCAACAACTCTTGTAGTCCCAAATTTTATGAGCTAGCTTAACAAAAATAAGGAAGAAATTCGCATAGGCCTACCTAATAATACTCTAACCTAAATTACTTCATTATATATGTCCCGAACATCAAAATGTTCGCATTGTCGCTTATATTACACTTGGATTAATAAAGAAAACATGGTTTCTCCCTTACGCGTGTGGATTTACGTCTCGTCCTGCTTGATCATAAAGCTAAGCCCCAATGTCACCGATCAAGCTTGTCAATTGAGTTCCCATGATTCTTTACGCCAATCCTTATGACATTAGAAGTTATCGTGCCTAGAGGAATAAGGAATGATGGAGATACCAATGGTGCAAAATCCTGAATCGAAACATTGGGCATGCCTCAATTCTCATAGTTTGCCCTTTCCTCTAGAAGATTCGTCTATGATCATTCGAGAATGATATCAATACATGATTAACTAATTTTCTTTCATCGCATTTGTCCAAGCATTGGATAGGAGCCTATGATTTCTGCTTCCATGACCTTTCACTCAATACTCGTGTTTATACTCTCTAAATAAAATAAAACCATCATACTAGACAAAGATTAGAAAGAGAGGCATAAAATAAACTAACAAAACGAGAAATCATGTTGCTTTCAATTAATCCAATTGAGAATGCACATAATTTGATGTTTGGAATGCATATAATGATGTAATTTAGATCGGAGGGTTATTAGGTTGGCCTATAGTAATTTTCTCTTATTTTCGTTAAGCTGCCTCATAAAATTTGAGACTACGAGAGTTATTGGCCAGCCAACTCATCTTTAATTCTTGATTGGACTTTAGTTTCTTCATCTTTATTTATTTATTCATTCATATTTAGCTTCTAGTTTCTTCGTCTTATGGAATGAGGGCTTTTGTACTATGAAAACCACATGCAACTGAATAATTGAGGCTATGAGTATATTATTTCAATTACCTACCTTGCAGAGAAATAAATTATGGGTTCTTCGAAGACCTTTGTAGACTTATGAAGACTCGCAGTAGCGAACCTAGACTTATCGCTCATGTCCTTCCTTTCTTTTGTGGTCTTTGTCTACCCTTAGGTTGAAATCAATTCAATTTGATCCTTATGCTTAGCTACAGACGAGAATAAAGAACTTGAAATTTCTTTCCTTATCGGATATGAAGTCCTACCTATGTTCTCATTTGTTTATTTCTTTTTTTTGTCTCTTTCTAATCTATGTATAGTATATGATGGTTTGGTTTTATTTAGCGAGCATAAATGTGTTAAACTGCGTGGAAGCAGCAATCATAGGCACCAATCCAGTGCTTAGACAAATGCAAAGAAGAATATTAGTTGATTGAGTGTTGAAATCATGCTTTAAATGATTGCAGGCGAATCTTTTAGAGGAAAGAGGGAACGCCGAGAATCGAGCACGGCCAAATATTTTGATTCAGGATTTACACTATTGGGATCTCCAGCACTCCTTGTTTTTCTAGTCATGAGGATACCTAATGACACAAGGATTGGTGTAAGGAACCATGGGAACGTAATTGACAAGCATGACTTATGGCATTGGGCCGTAACTTAATGATTGAGCAATAGGAGACCCAAATCCACGAGTGTAAGAGAGAAACCATGTTCTTTTCGATTAAACGAAGCAAGAACATGCGTGTTTTGATGTTTTGGGACACATAGAATGAAGTAATTTGGGTTGGCGTGTTATTAGAGAAGCCATGTAAATTTTCCCATATTTTCATTAACTTACTCATAAAATTTAGGACTACGAGAGTTGTTGATCAGTCAACTCCTCTACAATTCTTGATTTGACTTTGCTTTATTCATCTTTTTAATTTTTTTATTAGCTTATAGTTTCTTCTTCTTATGGAATGAGGGCTTTTGCACTATAAAAACTGCATGCAACCGAATACTTGAGGCCAATGAGCATATTATCTCAGTTTTCTACCTTGCGGGAAATCAAGTTATGGGTTCTTTCAAGAACTTTGTGGACTTATCAATACTCATTTAGTGAGCATAGACTTATTTCTCAAGCCCTTTTCTTCTCTTATGTTCTTTGTTTACCCTTGTGTTTAAATCAATTTGATTTGATCCTTACGCTTAGTAGTATGGAAGAGAGTAAAGAAATTGTGATTTCTTTCCTTATTGGATATGAAATCCTACCTATATTCTCATTTGTTTGTTTCTTTTGTGTCTCTTTTTCTAATCTCTATCTAGTATAATGGTTGGGTTTATTTAGGGAGCATAAACATGAGTGTTCAGTGAAAGCTCGTGAAGCGGCAATCATAGGCACCGATCGAATACTTCGACCAGTGTGAAAAATAAAATTAATTGATCATGTATCAATATCATTCTTTGAATGATCACAGGGGAATCTTCTAGAGAAAAAAGAGAACGACATGAATCGAGGCACAACCAAATATTCTGATTTAGGATTTACACCATTGGAATCTCCATCATTCCCTATTCCTTTAAGCTTGAGGACTCTTGATAACACAAGGATTGGAATAAGGAATCATGGGATTGCAATTAATAAGCTTGATCGGTGGCATTAGGTCTTCACTTGATGACACATAAGGGAGAAATAATGTTGTCTTTTATTAATCTAAGCATAATACAAGCGGGATTTCGAGTGTTATGATATTTGGGATGAATATTATGAACTAATTTAGGTCGGTGTGTTATTATGTAGGCCCACTCGAATTTCCCCTTTTTTTGTTAAGTTAGCTCATAAAATTTGGGACTATGAGAGTGGTTAATCACTCCTTTTGAGGAATAAGGAATGATGGAGATCCCAAATTTTATGAACTAGCTTAACAAAAATAAGGAAAAATTTATGTGGGCCTACCTAATAACACTCCAAACCAAATTACTTAATTATATGCATCCTAAATATCAAAAAGCTCGAATTCCTGATTATATTATGCTTGGATTCAGTGATAACATTATGATTTCTCCATTGCGTGAGTGGATTTATGTCTCGTCTTGCTTGAATTAAAAGCTAATCCCTAATGCCATCGGTCAAGCTTATCAATTGTGTTTCCATAATTCCTTACGCCAATCCTTGTATCATCATATGTCATCGTGGCTAGAAAAACAAGGAATGATGGAGATTCTAATGATACAAATCTTGAATCAGAATACTTGCTCGTGCCTCAATTCTCATCATTCCCTCTTTCCTCCAAAAGATTCATTTGCGATCATTCGGAGAATGATATGAATACTCGATCAACTAATTTTCTTTCTTCGCATTCCTCTAAGCATTAGATCAGTGCCTATGATTGCTGCTTTCACTCAATAGTCATATTTATGGTCTTCAAATAAGATGAACCATCATACTAGACACTAAGGTACAAAAGAAACAAACAAAATTAGAACATAGGTATGATTTCAGATTTGATAAGGCTAAGCATAAGGATCAAATAGAATTTTTATAAACATAAAGGTAGACAAAGAACACAGAAGAAAGGAAGGATTTGAGCAAGTCTTGATAAGTCTGCAAAGTTCTTGAAAGAATCCATAACTTAATTTCCCACAATGTAGGAAATTGAAATAATATACTCACTAGTCTCAAGTATTCGGTTGCATGCAAGTTTTATAGCGTGAAAGCCCTTGTTCCATAAGAAGAAGAAACTAGAAGCTAAATAAATAAATAAAGAGAGATGAATAAAGTGAAGTCAAATCAAGAATGAGAAAGGAGTTGACTGGTCAATAACTCTCGTAGTCCCAAATTTTATGAGCCAGCTTAACAAAAATAAAGAAAAATTTGCGTGGGCCTACCTAATAACGCTCCAATCCAAATTACTTCATTATATCCATCCTAAACATCAAAGCACTTGCATTCCTACTAGTATTATGTTTGGATTAATTGAAAATAACATTATTACTCCCTTACGCATGTAGATTTATGACTTGAAAAAGATAAAAAAAGAAACAAAGAAAATGAGAACACAGTTAGGATTTCATATCTGATAATGAGACAAACCACTGGTTCTTTGTTCTCTTACATATCGCATACATAAGGATCGAATTGAAATGATTTAAAGACAATGGCAGATAAAGAATACAACAAAAAGAAAGGACATAAGCGATAAGTCTAAGTTCGCTAGCGCGAGACTTTATAAGGCTGCAAAGTTCTTAATAGAACCAATAACTTGATTTCTTGCATCATAGAAGACTGAAATAATATGCTCACCAGCCTCAAATATTCAATTGCATGCGTTTTCATAGTGTGAAAGCCTTCATTCCATAAGAAGAAGAAACTACAAGCTAAATATGAATAAATAAATAAATAAAGATAAATAAACTAAAGTCAAATCGAGAATTGGAGAGGAGTTGACTAGTAAAAAACATTCATAGTTCCAAATTTCATGAGCGAGTCTAACAAAAATAAGGCAAAATTTGTGTGGGCCTAACTCATAACACTTCAGCAAAAATTACTTCATTATATGTGTCCCAAACATCAAAACTTGTGCTTGGATTTGTGTCTCCGTCTGCTTGATCATCAAGTCACACCTCAATGCCCCCGATTAAGCTTATGAATTGTATTCCAATGATTCCTTAAGCCAATCCTTCTGCCATTAGGAGTCTGCATGCCTTGATGAATAAGGAATGATGGAGACCCCAATGGTGCAAATCCTGAATCGGGATATTTGATCGTGCCTGGATTCACATCGTTTCCTCTTTCCTCTAAAAGGGACGCACAAAAGAAGCGAACAAAATGAGAACATAGATAGGATTATGGGTCCGATAAGGAAAGAAATCACAAGTTTGTTATTCTTTTAGAAACAGCTAAGTGTAATGATCAAGTTTTTTATTCTCTCTTATTCCAAAATTTTACGAGCTAGCTTAATGAAAACAAGAGAAAATCTGTGTGGGTATACTTAATAACACCTCGACCCAAACTACTTCATTACATGCATGCCAAATATTAAAACGCGTGCATTCCCGCTTCCATTAATCTAAAGCAACATGATTTCTCCATTATGCATGTGGATTTGCATCTCGTCCTACCTGATAATCAAGTCACACCTTAATGCCACAGGTAAAGCTTCTCAATTATGTTCCCATGATTTCTTACATCAATTCTTGTGTCATCCGGAGTCCTCATGCCTAGAGGAATAGGGAATGATGGAGATCCCAACGGTATGCCTGTACCCAATCAACTAATTTTCTTTCTTCGCTTTTGTCTAAGCATTGGAACGATGCCTGTGACTACTGCTTCCACATGCTTTCACTCAACACTAGTGTTTTTACTCCCCAAATAAACCAAACCATCATAGTAGACAAAGATTAGAAAGAGAGGCAACAAGAGACGAACAAAATGATTACATAGGTGGCATTTTGGATCTGATAACAAAAGAAATCAAAACTTCTTTATACTTTTCCATACAGGTATGTGTAAGGATCAAATCGAATTGATTTCCAATCCTTATATCATCAGGAGTCCTAGTGCCTAGTGCCTAGTGGAACAAGTAACGACAGAGATCCCAATGGTGTAAATCCTGAATCGAGATATTTAGGCATTCTTCGATTCTCGTGGCTCCCTCTTTTCTCCAACAGATTCATCCGCGAACATTCTAAGAATGATATCAATACTCGATCAACTAATTTTCTTTCTTTGCATTTTGCCCAAGCATTAGATTGCTGCCTATGATTGCCGCTTCCATGTGCTTTTACTAAACACTCGTGTTTATAGTCCCCAAATGAAACCAAACTCTCATACTAGATAAAGATTAGAAAGAGAGGCATGACAAAAATGAACAAAATGAGAACATAGGTAGGATTTTGGATCCGATAAGAAAAAGAAATCATAAGTTCTTTGTTCTCTTTTATACGGCTAAACGTAAGGATCAAATAGAATTGATTTAAACACAAGGGTAGACAAAGAACAGAGAAGAAAGGAATGACGTAAGTGATAAGTGAAAGTTCGTTAGTGCAAGTTCTTGATAAGTCTAAAAATCTCTTCAAAGAATCCACAACATGATCTCCCATAATGTAGAAAACTAAAATAATATGCTCTGAGGCTCAAGTATTTAGTCGCATGCAATTTTCATAGTGTGAAAGCCCTTATTCCAATAGAAGAATAAATTGGAAGCTAAAATGAATAAATAAATATAGAAAGATGAATAAACTAAAGTCAAATCAAGAAATAAATAGTAGCTTATTGGTCAACAACTCTCATATACCAAATTCAGTGAGCCAGCTCAACGAAATTAATTGAAAATTCACATCGGCCAACCTAATAACACTTGCAAATTAATTCATTATATACATCCTAAACATCAAAACATTTACATTACTGCTTGTATTACTGTCACACTCGTGCTCTAAGTATGTATCATCCTTTTAGCATTGCATTTTCATATAGTATCTTAATTGAATTAAGGTAGTACTCAAGTTTGTTTAATAATAAAATAATAGTAGGGCTTAATTGAAATGAAAGAAAAATGATGGATTGAATTAGGATGAAAAAATAAAAGTTAGAGGGTTAATAAGTAATATGAAAAATTCATTAAGGACCTAAGGGGATATCTTACAACTAATCCTATCCTAAACTATGTCTAGAATCATCCACTCTCTACTCCTAAGTCTCCATATATATATATGCACGCACACACACACTTAACATTAGAAAAGAAAAGAGAGGAATTGAAAGAGTTTCTTGATTAAACAACCTGGTCTAATCTTTTGGTAAGAGGAATTTCAAGGTTTAAGCACTTTGTTGGCCATAATCTTCATCTATAAAGGCTTTAAAGGTTTATATGGTAAGTATTATAAGAGTTTTGATTGATTTGAGTTAGGATTGGTGAGCTGTATTCTCAGGTTGAATTTTTCAACCTTTGTATTTATTTCATATCTTGAGGTTGAAAACTCAAAATTAGGCATGGCTTGATGCGTATGAAACTTTAGAAAGTCCTCTATGACTTTGTAGTTTTACATTTGTGCTAGTTCTATCTCTCTTTGTGGAACCGCACTAAACAGTTTATTGCTCATTCTGTCAGGATAGTTTGAGTTGGTCATGTTAAATTGTGCTTAACTTATTCTTAAATGTCCATGTCGGGCTACGTGAGATGAGCTGTGACAATTACGCTTGGATTAATTGAAAGCAACATGATTTCTCCCTTACACAAATGGGTTTACATCTCGTCTTACTTGATTATCAAACTAAGCCCTAATGTCACTGATTAAGCTTGTCAATTATGTTTCACTGATCCCTTACGCCAATCCTAGTGTCATCAGGGAGTCCTCGTGCCTATGGAAACATGGAATGATGGAGATTCCAATGGTGCAAATCTTGAATTGAAATATTTGGGCATGCCTTGATTCACGTTGTTCCCTCTCTCGTATAAAAGATTTGTCTGTAATCATTTAAAGAATGGTATCAATACTCGTTCAACTAATTTTCTTTCTTCTTATTTGTCCAAGCATTAGATCGGTTTCTATGATAGTCGCTTCCACACGCTTTAACTCAACAATCCTATTTATGCTCGCCAAATAAAACTAAATAATCATACAAGACATAGATTAGAAAGAGACAAACAAAAGAAATGAACACTAAGAAAATAGGTAGGATTTTAGATTCGATAAGAAAAGAAATTATAAGTTCTTTATTCTACTGGAAGAACCCATAACTTAATTCTCTACAAGGTAGAAAACTAAAATAATATGCTTACTAGCCTCAAATATTTGGTTGCATGCAGTTCTCATAGTGTAAAAGTCCTCATTCCATAAGCATAAATATAAATCAATAAAGTCAAATCAAAACCAGAGAGGAGTTGAATGGCCAACAACTCTCATAGTCTCAAATTTTATGAGCCAGCTTAATGAAAATAAAGGAAAATTCATTTGGGCCTACCTAATTATACTCCGATCCAATTGCATCATTATATGTGTCTGAAGATCAAAATAGTTGCATTCCCACTTGTATTAATTGAAAGGAATATGGTTTCTCCCTTACGCAGAGAAAGAAAATTAGTTGATCATGTATTGATATTGTAGCACCCAAACTCAAACATCAAATTATATAGAAATATATATATCATTAACTTTATAAACATAATTTATTACTTAGTTACAATATACATTCATAAAATTTAAGTGGCATAACATACTTAATATACATAAGGAATATTTATACATTAGTTTAATTCACACAAGTGCCTAAAATGCCCCAATGCTTGAGATAACTCCTCTGGCCCACCTGATAATGTTGACTGATGCAAAGAAAGCAATGCACAGCTAAGGCTATCTACAACTGCACTAACCTAGAAAAGAATTGCTAAGGAATAAGCTAGCGACTCAATAAGCATTTAATTTACTAAACTATAGTATATTAGGCTAGAATTATCAAGTCTTTATCAAATACAGAAAATTATACCAACACTTAACTGACAATCATAAAAATCAATCATTTTAATTATTCACATCAACAAATAATTTCATCTCACATAATGCAAATAATCTCAAACTCAACCGAGTCAAATAATTCAATTCCATATTATTTCCATCAAATTAGGATCAGATGACTCATCCTCACATTTTCTCACATTTTTCACATCTTAATGACCACTTGACAAGACTATCCGCCCGGCTCAGTCTTGCCATCTTACATACTCGGGTAGCTATCCGCCCGGCTCAGCTTTCCCGATCACACAATATCAATTCAAGAGTCATCAATCCACAATCACAATCAATTCACTTTACAACAGGCCAAGAACATAACCAATACCAACTCAGTCAACCAAGAGGTTATCAAGTAATCAAATGTAGCAATTCCTACTCAATATACACGAAGTTTAGTCTATTAAATACTTACCAAAATTTATAGGATAACAAAGTAATCCTATTCTTTTTCTCTTACCACTTCCTTGCCTTTAGACGAACCTATTCACATGTTCAATACAAATACAAACAAGGAATAAATATACATATCTTTAATATCCATAAAACATCATATTTCAACAAAATAACATATATTCTTGATGTTAATATGATGCATGAGATGAATGACATTAAATCAACATATTTGTTCATGTAGGCAGCTTGTAGGTACTGACTTAGAAATTACACCAAAACTTATGTACAATTATGTACAATTAATAAAAATCTCATCTTTCCCAGAATTATACTTTCATTTTTATAGAAACCATAGCAGAAAGAATCACTTCAAAATTATTTTTATAAAAATAGTTATGGCATTTTCAATACAAAGCCCAAATCCTTCAAACTTATAAGAAGAAATAAATTCTCACTTACTAAAAATTCATAGAGTTTGATTAGGAAATCAAGATTTGAAGAAGAAAAGGAGAAGAATAAGAGAGATAAAGAAGAAGAGGCAATAGGAAGTATATGTAGAAATGAAGAAATGAAGAGGTGGTAAATTGGTGTAAAAGTAGGAAATTTTACAATTTAATCCTCTTTCTTTCTAACTTTCTAATTTAGTCCAAAATCATTATTTTTCAATTAAATCAATATGTAACTAAATAATTGATTAATCTACCACATAATATAATAAAATATATCATACATAATTATGATGGAAATGACATGTTTAATGACATGCTAATGAATATTAATTATTAATTAAAAAAAATTTCGATTGTGACAATTCCTACCCACTTAGAAAATTTTGTCCTCGAAATTAACTACTCACCAACAGATATGGCAAATAAGTTCGGGTATTTATCCATCATATGCTTCTCTACTTCCCAAGTTGCTTCCTTAGATGAATGTTGACTCCATTTCACCTTTACTATAGGAATTTCCTTGTTTCTTAATTTTCTAACATGTCGATCTAATATCTGAATCGGTTCTTCAACATATGTGAGTTTCTCAGAAACTTCAAATTTCTGGTATCCTGATAATATGGCTAGGATCATATCGATATCGTCGAAGCATAGAAACATGGAAAATATTATGTACCTAAGCTAACTCTAGGGATAATGCAAGTCTATAGGCTAAAGGACCAACCCGCTCTAAATTCTCATACGGCCCGATATATCAAGGACTTAGTCTACCTTGTTTACCAAATCGAAGGATACCCCTCCATGGTGATACTCTCAAGAAAACCTTATCCCCAACTTCATACTCAATTTTCCTTCTGTGTTTATCTGCATAGCTTTTCTATCTATCTTGTGCGGCCTTGATACACTGCTTCACAACTTGTATCTTGTTTACTGTTTCTTGAATAATTTCAAGACCTTCCAATTGTCTCAACCCTTCTACATCCCAACATATAGGGCTTCTACATTTTCTCCCATATAATGCCTCATATGGTGGCATACCAATACTAGAATGAAAACTATTATTGTAAGCAAATTCCATAAATGGTACATGGTCATCCCAATTTTCGCTATACTCTAATGCACAAGCCTGTAACATGTCTTCAAAAGTTTGAATGGTTCTCTCAGATTGCCCATCTGTTTGTGGATGAAAAGTAGTACTGAAATGCAATTTAGTTCCCATTGCCACTTGTAAGCTCTTCCAGAAATGAGATGTAAACTGAGGATCCCTGTCCGAAACAATGGAGATAGGTACACCACGCAACCTAACAATTTCTTTCACATACAAGTTGGCTAGCTTATCCAATGAATCATTCTGTTGAATAGGTAAAAAGTGTGCTGATTTTGTTAACCTATCAACTATTACCCAAATAGCATCATTTCTCCTAAAAGTGCGAGGCAAACCAACAACAAAGTCCATAGTAATTCTTTCTCATTTCCACTCAGGCATAATTAAAGATTGTAATTTACCTACAGGTAATTGATGTTCTGCTTTCACTTGTTGACAAGTTAGGCATTTAACTACATATTCTGCAACTTCCCTCTTCATGCCTCACCACCAATAATATGGCTTCAAATTGTTATACATTTTTGTACTCCTTAGGTACATTGAATAAGGAGAATTGTGAGCCTCCCAAAGAATCTTTTGTTTCAATGCGGCTACATTAGGTACATACACTCTGGTTTTCATAACCCACATTCCATTATCTCGCTCGATTAGTTCATTTGTCTTACCATCTTCACCTTCTTTTGTAAATTCTTTAAGTATGCATCACTACCTTGTGCATGTTTGATCTCATCTAGTATCTGGGGACTAGTCTTTATTGTAGTCAATAATACCCTATTCTTTATTGAAAAATGCATATCCATAGCTCTTAGCGAAATTAAGGAACTCATCTGATATGAAATCATACCTGCAACCCTTTCCAAAGTCTTCCTACTAAGTGCATCTGCCACAACATTTGATTTTCCTAAGTGATAATCAATGGTACAGTCATAATCCTTCAACAATTCCATCCATCTTCGTTGCCTGAGGTTCAACTCTTTCTATGTAGGTATGTACTTTAAGCTTTTGTGGTCAGGGAAAATTCGAAATGTCTCTCCATAAAGATAATGCCTCCAAGTTTTCAAAGCATGTACAATTGTAGCCAATTCTAAATCATGTGTAGGATAATTTTGTTCATGAGGTCTAAGTTATCTAGAAGCATAAGCAATAACCCTTCCATTCTGCATCAATACACAACCCAAACCATTAAGTGAAGCATCTGTATAGACTACATATTCCCCTCCTTGTATAGGTAATGTAAATATAGGTGCTATAATCAATCTATTTTTCAACTCCTCAAAACTAGCTTGACATTTATCATCCCACTAAAAAGTTACTTGTTTCTTCAACAGATTAGTCAATGGCTTTGCTAAAATGGAGAAGTTCTTTACGAATCTTCTATAGTACCCAGCCAATCCTAGAAGAACTACAAACTTCTGAAATATTTTTTGGTGATTCCCAGTCCTGAATAGCCTTCACCTTAGATGGGTCCGGTTGAACACCTTGTGCAGATACAATATGCCCCAAAAATGCAATGTTATTCATCCAGAACTCACATTTACTAAACTTACTATATAACTGCTTTTCCTACCCCCTTAAGAAAAACTTCATCCTTGAGTTTTAAAACAGACAAGGCTTACGTCAAGATTAGAACAAATGAGGGTAAAAACTCCTCATTTCCTACTATGTTTCCTAGGTACACTCTTTTGACGAATGGTTCTGCCACAACACTTTAACCATCGGTATAACCTTAGAGCATAGTTAGCGAACTTGAGTACCCATGATCATAACTGGCTGCTCCTCGTAAGTCAAATCTTCACTTACTTCCACATATTGAGGCTACAACACGTGTGAAGGGTTCGAAATATACTTCCTTAACATTGATATATGAAATACCGGATGCACATATAAGAAATTTGGCAGCAAGTCCAACTTGTTTCCCACCTCTCCAATCCTATCTATAATCTCAAATGGTCCTATATAACGAGGGGCCAATTCGCCTTTTTTGCAAAATTACATCACATCATGCATATGGGACACCTTCGAGAACATTACAATCATTCACTTACTTCCTCCTCAAGGCATTTGCCATGACATTTGCTTTACTTGGATGGTAGAGAATATTACAATCATAGTCTTTCAGAAGTTCCAACCATCTCCTCTGTCTCAGATTCAATTCCTTCTGTTAAAAAATATATTTCAAACTTTTATGGTCCGTATATATCTTGCACGTCTCACCATAGAAATAGTGTCTCCAGATCTTTAGAGCAAAGATTACTGCTGCCATCTCCAAATCATGAGTAGGGCAGTTCTGTTCATGCCTCCTCAATTTCTTGGATGCATAAGCCACTACTTTACCATGCTACATCAGGACACAACCCAAACCCAATCTGGAAGCATCATAATACACCGTGAATCCACCAGTCCCGAAGGGTAAGGTCAACACCGAAGCTGAACTTAAACACTCTTTCAGCTTCTGAAAACTTCTTTCACACACGTCAATCCACTGGAACCTAACGTTCTTCTGAGTTAGCTTAGTCAAAGGTGCTGCTATCCTCGAGAAGTCTTGCACGAATTGATAACAGTAGCCTACCAATCCCAGAAAGCTACGCACCTCAGTCACTATGGTCAGTCTCTGCTAGTTAGTTACCACTTCTACTTTCTTGGGGTTCACTTGAATACCCTCTCTACATACAATGTGTCCAAGAAAAGAAACGCTTTATAAAGAAAACTCACACTTAGAGAACTTAGCGTACAACTGATGCTCCCTCAACATCTGAAGTACCATTCCCAGATGCAACATGTGCTCCTTTTCACTTATGGAGTACACCAAGATATCATCAATGAATACATCAAGAAATTTACCAAACTGCTGCTCAACTTGCACCTGCTTCAACCCAACAGGGTATGAAATTTTGTGCTGGTATTCCCCCAGTGGAATCTTCTTTGCCTTTTCCTTCTCTAGTTCCTTCGCCTTGTTATCTTCAACCTTTCTACTTGAATCTACCTACGCATCAACATCATTATTAGAAACGGGAGAAGAACTGAGAATAAACTTACCTTACCACAAAGTGATTGCATTCACATTTTCTCTCGGATTGGACTCTGTATTGCTAGACAAAGTCCCTGGCTGCCTCTCAGCCAACACCTTAGAAATCTGGCCTATCTAATTCTCCAAGTTCTAAAGGGAGGCCTTTTGATTTCTAAGAGCTGCGTCCGTCTGTTGGAATATGGTCTCTGAAGTGGACATAAACTTGATCATTAGCTCCTCTAAGCTAGGCTTTCTTTATTGAGTCTGAGGAGACTGAGGTAGGAGAACAAATTGTTATGGCTGTTGATGTAGTTGCGGAACTAATGGCCCCTGGTTGTTGTTGTTCCTTCATCCGAAGTTTAGATGATTTCTCCATCCCGAATTGTAAGTGTTGCTATACGGGTTCTTCTGCTACCTAGGCTGACTCCTCATATAGTCCACTTGATCATGGTTATATGAAGAAGAAGTAAACATACCTCCCGATATACCATTACTACTGAAATGCGGGCCACCATAAAACTCACAACTAGCTTGAGCTGCTTGGATAGGCATCTGGAATGGATTGATTTTCTTGGATAATAACTTCACTTGAGCCGCCAAGGCTGTAGTAGCATCCAACCGGTCTACACTACCTTGACGTCTCGTCCTACTCCTAGTAGTATGCCACTAGTAATTGTTTATAGCCATCTCCTCTATCAAGCTTTAGGCTTACTCTGGTGTCTTGCTGCTCAAAGAACCACCTGCAGCTGCGTCTACCATCTACTTAGTAGCCAAATTCAAACCATTATAAAAAGTTTGTACTTGTAACCAGATTGGTAGTCCATGGTGTGGGCAGCATTGCAGTAGGTCCTTATAGCACTCCCAGGTGTCATACATCGATTCATCGTCAAACTACAAAAAAGAAGATGTCATTTTTAAGTTTAGCAGTTTTAGAAGGAGGAAGGTACTTAAACAGAAATTTTTATGTGGAAGAGTCACAAGTAGTAATAGTGTTTGGAGGTAGCGACTATAGCCATCGCTTTGCTCTATCCCTCAAAGAAAATGGAAACAAGCAGAGACGAATTGCATCGTCTATTGTACCATTAATCTTGAAGGTATCACAAATCTCCAAGAAATTCGCTATATGCACATTAGGATCCTCATCTAGCAAGCCTCCAAATTGAATTGTTTGCTGTGGCATCTAAATCACATTAGGCTTTATTTTAAAATTATTGGTGGTGACAATCAGTCTCGTAATGCATGTTTGAGTGCACTCTAGCGATAGTTTCGCAAAACCATACATTGTCCGGCTATTCTTATTGTTGTTGTTGGCGTCTGCCATCTCCATTGTAGTTTCTTTTGGTTCACTGTCGTGTACAGCTTTCCCAACCTAAATCTCTTGCTCCTCTACATTCAACCGCTTCCTTAACTTCTCGAGGGATCGCTCTAGTTCTAGTAGAGGGTCTACTAGATCAGGATTGGATCTTCTAGTGATACAATACCTGAAACAACGAATAACCAACAACACAAATGGATAAAAGAAATAATCAAACAAAATAAATAAAGAACAAAGAATAAATGGCTAAATTAACAAGAACACATAATTCATAATATTTCTCAAAATAGTCCTTGGCAACGGCACCAAAAAGTTGATGCTTCACTAAACACGACTAGCAATTTACAAGCAAGTGCACCTATCGAATGTAATCTAGCTATGGCAAGTATCAATGTGGTATCACAGGGAATTGGGAAGCTACTGTTACTACACTATTCCTATTATCTAACCGATCAAAAGGTGGTAAAGATTATTAACTAAAAATGATTGAGAATGCAAATGAAAACTAGATTTTAAAAAGGGAATGAAAGCTTGAAAAAGACAATGAGATGAGTTAACCCAATTGGGGATCCTGTTAGCTAGTCGGCTTAAAAATAATAAATTATGAATTGATTGATTAAGAATTGTGATCCGTGGATAATTTCTTAAATGAATTGGCCTATTTCTCTCGTTAACCAATTCTTAATTCTAAAGATCTCAAGTTGGAATCTCTTCCTAACAATTGATTTTAGAATAACATTAATCTCTAAATTACCGCTAAGAAGAATGTCTAGTTCTTATTCCAGTAAGTTATTACACTTATCTCTAAGATGCAAATCACTTAATCACACAAGCAATTGTCCAAACTCAATTGAATTTCTCAGTTACAAAGGAGTTCTCAAATTGATTCAACAATGAAGAAGAAATAATAGATTTCATTATACTTGAATGAAAACTACAATCTTAAATTAACAATGCAATCACTTGAGCACAAAAGAAGCCTAGCATGGCTAAAGATCACCCCAAATAGGTTTAATAAGATTAGTTACACATATTCATGATTAAGCTAATCCAAGAATCAAATACAAAGTAAACAAGAATCGAAACAGACATGAACACCCTTTTCTCAAATGGTGGAGATGTTATCCCCTCTTGAATAACTCTAGATCCAACCTCAATAGCTCAGGATCTCCTTCTTTTTTCCTTTGAATCTTCAAATCAATCGTCAAGAATAACTATCTGGATGATGTCGAAGTAGAATTCGTCTCCGTTTTCCTCTTCTTGATTGTCTAAAAGGTTGCTGTAAAAGTTTGTCTTGAATATCCCAAAGTTCTCTCTCTAGAATCCCTAGCCTCTCTCTTAATATCCCTTCTCTTTCTTTTTCTTTTCTTTTAAATTAGGCTTCGGGATCCACCGCGGCTTGGATTTAAGCCATGCTGGATCCTTGCCATGTTGAGCTAAAATTGTACATCTGGCCTTCTTCAGCACGTCTTGGAATTGGGCCATGCTGATCAGCACAGTCATGCTCCTAGGCCGTGTCACTCTTGAAAACCATGTTGTAAATCACTTCTTCTCACCATGGGTAAGGCATTTCAACATGCCTTGTGACCCTTACAATGCTCCTCAGCACGGGCATGTTGAACAGTCTAACGCACCCGATTCATCTGTTTCTTCTCGATTTTAGTCCAATTTCTCTCTAACTTTGATGATGCACCTAGAAAAACACATAAGACATAAAGGAAACTAAAACACGGTGATTCTAATATAATAACACATAACTAGCCCTAAAAATAACTCAAAATCGAGCATGCAAACATGTGTAATATCAAGGATATCACATTAGGCCTTAGCTTGATGATCAAGCAAGATGATACGTAAATCCAGCCGCATAAGGAGGAAATCATATTATTTTCAATTATTGCAAGTGTAATACAAGATGAAATTCGAGTGCTTTGATTTTTAAAATGCATATAATGAAGTAATTTTGGTTGGAGTTTTTTTATGTAGGCCCATGTGAACTTACTCTTATTTTTGTTAAGCTGGCTCAAAAAAATTGAGACTACGAGTTGATGCCCAATGAACTCTTCTCTCAATCTTGATTTGTTTTTAGTTCATTCATCTTTCTTTATTTATTTATTCATATTTAGCTTCTAGTTTCTTCTTCTTATGGAATGAGGGCTTTCGCACTATAAAAATCACATGTAACTGAATACTTGAGGCTAGAGAGCCTATTATTTCAATATTCCATCTTGTGGCAAATCAACTTATGAATTCTTTAAAGAACTTTATAGACTTATCAAGAATTGCGTTAGCGAACATAGACTTATCGCTCACACCCTTCTGTTTTTTATGTTCTTTCTCTACCCTTGTGGTTAAATCAATTTGATTTGATCCTTACACTTAGCCATATGGATGAGAACAAAGAACTTTTGATTTGTTTCCTTATAGGACCGAAATCCTACCTATGCTCTCACTTTGTTTGTTGCTTTTGTTCGTCTCTTTCTAATCTTTGTATAGTATGATGGTTTAGTCTTATTTAGTGAGCATGAACACGAGGGTTGAGTGAAAGTGCATGGAAGCGGGAATCATAAGAACTGATCTAATGCTTGTACAAATGCAAGAAAGGATAATTAGTTGATCGAGTATTAGTATCATCCTCCTAATGATCATGGACGAATCTTTTAGAGGAAAGAAGGAAATACGAGAATTGAGGCATGCCCAAATATTCTGATTCAGGATTTGCACCATTAGGATCTCCATCATTTCTTGTTATTCTAGGCTAGATGACTCTTAATGAAACAAGGATTGGCATAAGGAATCATTCAGAACACAATTGATAAGCTTGACCAATGGAATTGGAGCCTAGCTTGATGATCAAGTAGGACGAGATGTAAATTCACACATGTATACTCGACAAGAAGCTAATCAATCTACTTGAATGTTTTTTAAGCATGCATTCTACACAAGAACATAAAGACAAAAGTAAAATAGCTTTTAGGTTTAATAACCAATTATCATTCAAATTCAACATAATCCTATAGGCCTTAAAAAATCTTAAATCTTAACTAATAAGGATTTACGTCCATTTAGGATAAAGATAACCTTCCTAACTAAAAGGGATGACTAAACAAAGCCCTAATTAGATGAAAATAGGTTTGGTTTTATTTAGGAAGCATAAACACTAGTACTAAGAGAAACTACTTGCAAGCGGCAATTACAGACGTTGATCCAATGCTTAGACGAATGAAAAAAAAGTAAATTACTTGATCGAGTATTGATATTATTCTCCAAATGATCGTAGATGAATCTTTTAGAGGAAAGAGGGAATAATGAGAATCGAGGCACAAATAAATATTCTGATTCAGGATTTGCACCATTTGGAATCTCCATCATTCCTTATTCCTCTAGGCATGACCAAACATGATAATAAAAAATTAGCTTAAGGAAACATGGAAATGCATTTGATAAGCTTGACCGGTGGCATTGGGGCTTGGCTTTAAGATCAAGCAAGGTGAAATGTAAATCCACGCGCGTAAGATAGAAGTCATAATGTTATCAATGAATCCAAGCATAATATAATAATGAATGTGAGCTTTTTGATCTTTGGGATGCATATAATTAAGTAATTTGATTTGGAGTGTTATTAGGCAGGCCGTATGAATTTTCCTTTGTTTTAATTAAGTTGGTTCATAAAATTTATGATCTCTATCATTCCTTATTCCTCAAAGCATGATGACTCCTGATGACACAAAGATTGTTGTAAGGACTAGTTAACAACTTCTATAGTCCCAAATTTGATAATCAAGCAGGATGAGATGTAAATCGATGCGTGTAAGGGAGAAGTCATGTTGTTTTCAATAAATCCAAGTGTAATACAAGCGAGAATGTGAGCATTTTGTTGTTTGGGATGCATATAATGAAATAATTTGGGTCGGAATGTTATTAGGTAAGCCTATGCGAATTTCTCCTTATTTTTGTTAAGCTAGCTTATAAAATTTAGGACTACGAGAGTTGTTGACCAGTCAACTCCTTTCTCATTCTTGATCTGAATTCAGTTTATTCATATTTAGCTTATAGTTTATTTTTCTAATGGAATGAGGACTTTTGCACTATAAAAATGAATGCAACTGAATACTTGAGGCTAATGAGCATATTATTTCAGTTTTCTACCTTACAAGATATCAAGTTATGGGTTCTTTCAAGAACGTTGTTGACTTATGAACACGCACACTAGAGAGCATAGACTTATCTCTCACGTCTTTCCTTTCTTTTGTGTTCTATATCTACTCTTGTGTTAAAATCAATTTGATTTGATTCTTATTCTTAGCCATATCAAAGAGAACAAAGAACTTATGATTTCTTTCCTTATCTGATCAGAAATCTAAAATATATTCTCATTTTGTTTATTTCTTTTATGCCTCTCCTTCTAATCTCCGTCTAGTATGATAGTTTAGTTTTATTTAGGGAGCATAAACACAACTATTGAGTGAAAGCGCATAGAAGGGTCAATCATAGGCACCGATCCAATACGTGTACAAATGCGAAGAGAAAAAATTAGTTGATCAAGTATTAATATCATTCTTTGGATGATCGTGGATGAATCTTAATGAGGAAAGAAGGAACGATGAGAATCGAGGCATGCCCAAATATTCTTTTTCATGATTTGCATTATTGCGATCTCCCTCATTCCTTGCTCTTCTAAGAATGAGGACTCCTGATGACACAAGGATTGGCATAAGGAATCATAGGAGAACAATTGACAAGCTTGACTGGTGGCATTGGGCCTTTGCTTGATGATCAAGCAGGACAAGATGTAAATCCATGCTCGTAAGGGAGAAATCATATTGTTTTTGCTTAATCCAAGTGTAATACAAGCTGAAATTCGAGCGCTTTGCTATTTGAAGGTAGGCCCACATGAATGTACCCTTATTTTTATTAAGCTGTCTCATAAAATTTGGATCAAACTTATCAACACTCACGCTAACGAGCATAGACTTATCCCTCATGTCCTTCCTTTCTCTTGTGTTCGTTGTCTTCCCTTATGTTTAGATCAATTCAATTTGATCCTTACACTTAGCCGTATGGAAGAGAATAAAGAAATTGTGATTTCTTTCCTTATTAGATCTAAAGTCCTACCTATATTCTAATTTTTTTGTTTCTTTTGGTTTGATTTTATTTGGGGAGCATAAACACGACTATTGGGTGTAAGCGCATGGAAGCGGCAATCATAGGCATCAATCCAATGCTTTGATGAATGTGAAGAAAGAAAATTAGTTGATCATGTATTGATATCATTCTTTGAATGATCACGAACGAATCTTTTGGAGGGAAAGGGAACGGCAAAAACCAAGGCACGCTCAAATATTCCAATTCAGGATTTACACTATTGGTATCTTCATCCTCCCTTATTCCTCTAGGCACGAGGACTCCTTATGATGCAAGGTTTAGCGTAGAGAGTCTTAAGAATGCAATTGACAAGCTTGACTGATGGAATTGGGCCTTAGCTTGATGATCAAGTAGAACGAGATGTAAATCCACATATGTAAGTGAGAAATCATGTTGATTTTGATTAATACAAGCGTAATACAAGCTAAAATTCGAGCTTTGTGATGTTTGAAAAGCAGATAATGAAGTAATTTAGGTCAAAGTGATATTATGTAGGACCATGCAGTTTTTCTCTTGTTTACGTTAAGCTGGATCATAAAATTTGGAACTATAAGAGTTGTCACCGAGTTAACTCTTCTCTTGTACTTGATTTGACTTTAGTTTATTCATCTTTCTTTATTTATTTATTCACATTTAGCTTCTAGTTTCTTCCTATTATGCTCACATCGTCACTTGTATTACATTTGGATAACAAAAAAAAATGATTTCTCCCTTATGCACGTGGATTTACGTCATGTCCTACTTGATCATGAAACTAAGCCCCAATGCCACCATTGAAGCTTGTCACTTGTGTTCCCATGATTCCTTATGCCAAACCTTGTGTCATCAGGAGCCCTCGTGCCTAGAGGAACAAGGAAGGATGCAAATCCCAATAGTGCAAATCCTGAAACATAATATTTGGCATGCCTCGATTCTCGTTATTCCCTCTTTCCTCTAAAAAATTCGTCCGTGATAATTTGAAGAATGATATCAATATACGATCAACTGATATTCTTTCTTCGCATTCATCAAAGCATTGGATCGGTGCCTATAATTGTCGCTTCCATGCACTTTTACTTAACACTCGTGATTATGGTCCCCTAATAAAACCAAACCATCATACTAGACAAAGATTAGAAAGAAAGACATAAAAGAAACAAACAAAATTAGAATATAGGTAGGATTTGAGATCCGATAAGGAAAGAAATCATAAGTTCTTTGTTCTCTTCCATACTGCTAAGCGTAAAGATCAAATCGAATTGATTTAAACATAAGGGTAGACAACTAACAAAAGAGAAAGGAAGGTCTATGCTCACTAGTGTGAGTGTTGATAAGTCCATAAAGTTCTTGAAAGAACCCATAACTTGATTTCCCACAAGCTAGAAAACTAAAATAATATGTTTATTAGCCTCAAGTATTCGTGATGTGATTCTCGATGAATTTTACAAGAAACACATTGTTGAATTGTTGCCAAGAATTTCTAAAGTTAGATTAACAAACAAAGACCTCGACCCAACACTTTACTAGAAGTGTGAACCTTGGTATAGAAGGGTTTTGAACACCATACTCAAGATTAGAAAGAAGGTGAGTGATAAGTCTCAAAGAATACCACAAGAACAAGTCTTGATAAGTTTATAAGTTCTTAGCAGAACCAAAAATTAAATTCTCCCAATGGAATAAATAATAAAAATATTCATTAACCTAAACCATTCGGCTATAGTGTGTTTAAATAGCCAAAGATACAACCTTAACTTCCTTTACAAGTTTAGGAAGAAACTAGAATAGGAAAGTAAAAAATCAAATACTAAATTAGAAGCTTCCTAAATAACAAGATAAGTAACTAGAGTAATTTAGGAAATCTTTGATATAGGAAGAATGGACTAAATCAACATCTAATATTCCTAAATAACTAAAAGGGGCGGCTGCCTTGTTTCGTATACAAATTTAGGTGCCTAGGTCAAGCTCACAAGCATGCACCTTTTTGTTTCCTCTTTAAGCTTCTTTCCTTGCTTCGTCTTTAAGAATTTGGTCTTGCTTGTTCCCTTGAATAAAATTTCACCTAAAACTTAAGAATTCATGGCCTGACATATTGAATTAGGTTAATAACAAGATTGGGCTTAATTAACTCTAACTCTTTAGATGGCTTCGAAGGCTTGGCCTAAATATCTTGAATAAGACCATTTAAGTCACCTTCATTCTCTTGGCTCTAGCTCTTGTAATTCAGCCTCCCTTGATGAATATATGGGTCATTTGGGCTTGGAACTTGATCTCCTTGACTTAGTCAGCTACTTGGTTCTTTGGGTTTGGTGGTTGCATCAATTTGGTTGCCCCTTTTAGAAGAAGAAACAAAAAGCTAAATATGAATAAGTAAATAAAGAAATATGAGTAAACTAAAGTCAAATCAAGAATTAGAGAGGAGTTGATTGGGAAATAACGCTCGTATTCCCAAATTTTTATGAGCCAACTTAATAAAACTAAGGGTAAATTCATGTTTACCTAAAAGCACTTTGACCCAAATTGCTTCATTTTATGCATTTCAAACATCAAAGAGCTCGAATTCCGACTTGTATTATGCTTGGATTAATCGAAAACAACATAATTTCTCCTTTATGCGTGTGGATTTACACCTCGTTCTACATGATCGTCAAGCTAAGGCCCAATACCATCAGTTAAGCTTATAAATTGTGTTCCCATGATTCTTTACGCCAAACCTTGCATCATTAGGAGTTCTCGTGCCTAGAGGAATAATGAAGGATGGAGATCCAATGGTACAAATTCTACACCGAAATATTTATGTCTGCCTCGATTCTTATCGTTCCTTCTTTCCTCCAAATATCCGTTCGTGATTATTCAAAGAATGATATCGATACATGATCAACTAATTTTCTTTCTTCACATTCGTCGAAGCATTGGATTAGAGCCTATGATCGCCGCTTCCACGCACTTTCACTCAACACTCGTGTTTATGCTCCCAAATTAAACCAAACCATCATTCTAGATAAAGATTTGAAAGAGAGACATAATGCAAACAAATAAAATGAGAATATAGGTAGGATTTCATATCCAGTAAGGAAAAATATCACAAGTTATTTGTTCTCTTCCATACAGCTAAGCGTAAGGATCCAATCGAATTGATTTAAACACAAGGGTAGATAAAGAACACAAAAGAAAGAAAGGACATGACGGATAATTCTATGCTTGATAGCACTAGTGTTGATAAGTCCACAAAGTTTTTGAAAGAACCTATAACTTAATTTTCCGCAAGGTAGAAAACTAAAATAATATGCTAATTATTGTCAAGTAATCGGTTGGATGCGGTTTTTATAGTGCAAAAGCCTGAATTCTATATGAAGAAGAAACTAGAAGCTAAATATAAATAAATAAATAAATAAAGATGAATAAACTAAAGTCAAATCAACAACTAGAAAGGAGTTGACTGGTCAACAACTCTCCCAATCCTAAATTTTATAAGCCAGCTTGATACGAACCAAACTAGCACAATGAATCCTCCTCTAACGTGGATTCTTGATGATGTAAATCCTACTAGCTCAAGGAATTTGAATCCAATAAGGAGTCCTAACTCAACTAAGAATCCTAATACTATAAGAAGTCCTTATGATATTAAGAGTATAAGCAACGAAAGGAATTGTAAATCATTTAGGAGTCCCTGTTCGATTTAAGTTCAAGGCTCATTAATCTAATTTAGTTTATTGGGCTTGAATGAATTTAATTGGGCTTAAAAAGACCAAAGAAGCTAAATTAGACCATATGAAGACTTTGAGCCTAACTTGGCTTATGTTATGAGGCCCATCAATATGACTAATCTAAATTAGGATTTTATGGCTTATTTTAGGTGGCCACACATGTATTTTAATCTAATTGGGACTCTGTTTAAGTTATCTCTTTTAGTTAGTAATGTTATCCTTATCTTAGATGAGATGTAAATCCTTATGAGTTAAGATTTAGGGTTTTCTAAGGCGTAGGCCTAGTGCTAGTACGAATTTTGATGTAGAAAAAACTTGAAGTTGAATGATAATTGGTGTTTTTACCTTAAACCTTGTTTGCTCTGTCTTTGTCTCCTTGTTTGAGTGCAAATCTTACTTATCAAGGAGTTAATCTATCAGTGTGACGTACTTGGAACTAGGGTTTAAGGGATGTAGTTTTCCTTAGGTTCTAATTCTTGATCATCTTTCTAAGAAGTATGTCTTCTAACCTTTCTTAGGGGTTGAACCGAATTGGTTCTTGGGCTTTTCATGTCAATATATTAGGCAACTACAATTCAAAAGGGGTTCTCAAGCTTATTTATAGAGGTCCATATCACAACTTAACGAAAACAAGGGAAAATCTGCGAGGGCCTACCTAATAACACCCCGACCCAAATTAATTCTTTATATGCATCCCAAACATCAAAACGCTTGTATTCCCACTTTATTACACTTGGATTATCAAAACCAGCATGATATCTCTCTAATGCGCATGGATTTACATTTTGTCCTACTTGATCATCAAGCTAAGCCCTAATGCTACTGATCAAGCTTGTCAATTGCATTCCCATGATTCCTTACGTTAATCCTTGTGTCATCGGGAGTCCTCGTGCCTAGAGGAACAAGGAATGATGGATATCCCAATTTGCAAATCCTGAATCAGAATATTTGGGTATGCCTCAATTCTCAGTGTTCCCTCTTTCTTCTAAAAGATTCTTCCACGATCATTCAAAGAATGATATCAATACTCGATCAACTAATTTTGTTTCTTCGTATTTGTCCAAGAATTGGATCGGTGCCTATGATTGTCGCTTACACACACTTTAACTCAACACTGTTGTTTATGCTTGCTAAATAAAATCGAACCATAAAATAAGACATAGATTAGAAAGAGAAAAACAAAAGAAATGAACAAATAAGAACATAGTTTGGAATTTGGATCCAATAAGGAAAGAAATAGCAAGTTATTTATTCTTTTCTATGTCTACATGTAAATATCAAATCGAATTGATTTAAACAAAAGGGTAGACAAAGAACACAAAAGAAAGGAAGGACGTGAGCGATAAGTCTAGGTTTGTGATACAGATGGGCTAGCACAAGAAAAGCTTGAAGATGATGGGCTTGATGAGGAGCACGCAAGGAAAGCTAAGAATTCTAAAGATAGGCTAAGCTTGCTACAGGGTCTAGAGCCAAGAAGTAGCAACAAGCCTTAAATGGTTATATACAAGATTGGGCTAGCAAGGAGAGTTCATTTGAAGGCCCAAGATCCAAAACTATTAAGGAGCATCAAGATTGGGCTTTATTCAATCTATTGAAGGTTCAAGCCCATGAAGAACCAATTAAGGTTGAAACATGGTTGTAGGCCTTAGTGTAGTTTTATTAAGTTTATTTAGGGCAGCATAGTCTTTTTCCTATTAGTTTTCTTTTAGGGTTTGTTTCAAGTCTATTTAACTTGAACGAAGCTGTATGTTACTTTAAGTTTTGATTATTAATGATATTTCATTGTTCGAGCAACCTTTGCTTGAATTCTTGTAATCTTGTTCAATGCATTTAACATCTATTAAAAACTTGATATATCTTTGTGGCGTGCTAGGATTAGGGTTTAAAGGATTTAGTTTTCTTTAGGTTCTAATTCTATTGATCAACTTTATAATTTGCCACGAAATCCCCACTAACTCAGAAATGTGCTCCATTTTTTGGGTCCTACTTGGGCGTGGTCTTAAAATGATTTGGTGTTTCTTCTTATTATGGAATGAGGGCTTTCGCAGTATATAAAACCACATACAACTGAATACGTAATGGGCATATGATTTCAGTTTTCTACCTTGCGAGAAATCAAGTTATGGATTCTTTCAAGATCTTTGTGGACTTAATCAACCCTCGCTACTGAGCATAGACTTACCCTCACGTCCATCCTTTCTCTTGTGTTCTTTGTCTACCCTTGTGTTTAAATCAATTCCATTTGATCCTTATGGTTAGCCATATGAAAGAGAATAAAGAACTTATGATTGCTTTCCTTATCGGATATGAAATACTATCGATATTCTCATTTTTATTTACTTATTTTATGTCTCTCTTTCTAATCCCTGTCTAGTATAATGGTTTGGTTTTATTTGGGAGCATATACACGAGTGTTGAATGGAAGCAGCAATCATAGGCACCGATATAATGCTTCGATGAATGCAAAGAAAGAAAATTAGTTAATCGTGTATTGATATCATTCTCCGAATAATTGCAGACAAATCTTTTGGAGGAAAGAGGGAACAACGAGAATCAAGGCATGCCCAACTTGTCCCAGACCCGTATTCAATGTTGATGTCTTCACCAAAAATCATTCACCTAATCAAGCAAAAAACTTTAACTCTTAATAAGACACTTAAATAACTTGTACTTAAGAACCTTAATTATAAAGAATTAAAGGTAGTTTCGCATAAACATAAGTTTAAGTAAAATGAAGTTTGTAAAAGTATTTACTTGATAAATTCATCAAGTTCATAAAGAACAAAAGATGAGAATTAACTCCAAAATAATTCAACAACTCCCTTTACATAAAAATTCATACTAGCTTATATAGGCCTTAAAGAAACCTAATTCTATAATGATAAGGAAGCAAACAACAATAAAACTAGGAATAGAACTACTAAACTAAAAGAATAAGTCAAAACAAGACTCCTAATAATTAAAAGACTTCTTTAAATGAACAAATACTTCTAAAATTCATCCAACCCTAGTCCATATAATAAACATGACAATTAGGCTAAAGTAACATGTGATATGCAGCCTGTTCTTAAGTATTAGACTCCAAATAGCTTGACTTGATTATCTTGGGCTTATCTTGTCTTGATCATGCCTCCATATGTTACATTGAGTTGATAAGTGTATCTTGAGGCCCATTATCTTGATTAAGCCCAATCTCACTTGGACTTTGAATCGGGCTAGGATTCCTAGTGGAAATAGGAATCCTTTCATCGCTTGAACTCCTAATATTAGCAGAAGTCCTTGCTAGATTAGGATTCCTAGTGGAATTAGGACTCCTTATTGAAGAAGGACTCCTTGAGCAAGTAGGATTTGCATTACTAAGTTTTCTTGTTAGTGTAGAATTTCTTGTGCTATATGGGTTCTCATCATATATATTCTTAGTTATGATTTGCACCATTTGGATCTCCATCATTCCTTGCTCCTCTAAGGATGAGGACTCCTAATGACACAAGGATTGGCATAAGAAAACATGAGAGCGCAATTGACAAGCTTGACCAGTGGCATTGGCGATTCCCTTGATGATCAAGCAGGATGAGACATAAATCCACACATGTCAGGCAGAACTCATGTTGTTTTCAATTAATCCAAGCATAATACTAGTTCAAATTCGAGCGCTCTAATGTTTGAAATGCATACAACGAAGTAATTTAGGACGAGGTGTTTTCAGGTAGGCCCACGTAAATTTACCATTGTTCCTGTTAAGCTGACTCATAAAAATTTAGGATTACGAGAGTTGTTGCCCAGCCAACTCCTCTCTCGTTCTTCATTTGAATTTAGTTTATTTGTCTTTCTATATTTATGTATTCATATTTAGGATCTAATTTCTTCTTCTTATGGAATGAGGGCTTTCGCACTATAAAAACCACATGTAACTGAATACTTAAGGCTAATGGACATATTATTTCAGTTTTCTACCTTGCAAGAAATCAAGTTAGGGGTTTTTTAAAGAACTTTTTAGACTTAATCAACACTCGCGCTAGTGAGAGTAGACTTATCCTCACGCCCATCCTTTCTCTTGTGTTCTTTGTCTATCCTTGTGTTTAAATCAATTCCATTTGATCCTTATGATTAGCCATATGAAAGAGAATAAAGAACTTATGATTGCTTTTCTTATCAGAACTGAAATCCTATCGATATTCTCATTTTTATATATTTATTTTATGTCTCTCTTTCTAATCCCTGTCTAGTATGATGATTTGGTTTTATTTGGGAGCATAAACACGAGTGTTGAATGGAAGCGACAGTCATAGGCACCGATCTAATGCTTCGATGAATGCGAAGAAAGAAAATTAGTTAATCTTGTATTGATATCATTCTCTGAATAATCGCGAATGAATCTTTTGGAGGAAAGAGGGAACAACAAGAATTAAAGCACGCCCAAATTGATACGAACTAGTTAAGTTGTGCCAAATCCATATTCAATGTTGATGTCTTTACCAAAATTCATTCACCTAATCAAACAAAGAAACTTTAACTCCCAACAGGGCACTTAAATAACCTTTACTTAAGAACCTTAATTATAAAGAATTAAAGGTTATTTTGCATAAACATAAGTTTAAGTTAAACAAAGTTTGTACAATACCACGTATTTACTTGATAAATTCACCAAATTCATAAAGAATAAAAGAAGAGAATTAACTCCAAAGTAATCAATATTCAACAACTCCCTTTATATAGAAATTCGTACTAGCTTATGTAGGTCTTAAAAAAACCTAATTCTATAATATAAGGAAGCAAACAACAATACGACTAGGAATAGAACTCCTAAACTAAAAGGATAACTCAAAACAAGACACCTAATAATTAAAAGACTTCTTTAAATGAATAAATAATTCTAAAATTCGTCCAACCCTAATCCATATAATGAACATGACAACTGGGCTTAAGTAACATGTGATATGCAGCCCGTTCTTGAGTATTGGACTCCAAATAGCTTGACTTGATTATCTTGGGCTTATCTTGTCTTGATCATGCCTCCATATGTTGCATTGAGTTGATAAGAGTATCTTGAGGCTCATTATCTTGATTAAGCCCAATGTCACTTGTACTTTGAATCGGGCTAGGATTCCTAGTGGAAATAGGATTCCTTTCGTTGCTTGAACTCCTAATATTAGTAGAACTCCTTGCTGGATTAGGATTCCTACTGGAATTAGGACTCCTTATTGAAGTAGGGTTTGCATTATTAGGTTTTCTTATTGGTATAGAATTCCTTGTGCTACATGAATTCTCATCACAGATATTCTTATTTATGATTTGCACCATTGGGATCTCCATCATTCCTTGCTCCTCTAAGGACGAGGACTCCTGATGACACAAGGATTGGCATAAGGAAACATGAGAGCGCAATTAACAAGCTTGACTAGTGGCATTGGGGATTACCTTGATGATCAAGCAGGATGAGACATAAATCCACGCATATCAGGCAGAACTCATGTTGTTTTCAATTAATCCAAGCTTAATACTAGTTCGAATTCAAGCACTCTAATGTCTGAAATGCATGCATTGCAGTAATTTGTGTCGGAGTCTTTTCAGGTAGGCCCATGTGAATTTACTATTCCTTTTGTTAAGCTGGCTCATAAAAATGTAGGACTACGAGAGTTGTTGCTGAGCCAACTCCTCTCTCATTCTTGATTTGACTTTAGTTTATTTATCTTTCTATATTTATTTATTCATATTTAGGATCTAATTTCTTCTTCTTATGGAATAAGGGCTTTCGCACTATAAAAACCACATGTAACTGAATACTTGAGGCTAATGGTCATATTATTTTAGTTTTCTACCTTGTTGGAAATCAAGTTATGGGTCCTTTGAAGAACTTTTTGAACTTAATCAACACTCGTGCTAGTGAGCGTAGACGTATCCTCACGCCCATCCTTTCTCTTGCATTCTTTGTCTACCCTTGTGTTTAAATCAATTCCATTTGATCCTAACGATTAGGACATGAAAGAGAACAAAGAACTTGTGATTGCTTTCCTTATCGGATCTGAACTCCTACCAATATTTTCATTTCTTTTATTTATTTTGTCTTTCTCTTTCTAATCTCTATCTAGTATTAAAGTTTCACTTTATTTTGGACCATAAACACGAGTGTTGAATGAAAGCACGTGGAAACGGCAATCATAGGCATCGATCTAATGCTTTGACAAATGCGAACAAACAAAATTAGTTGATCGCGTATTAATATCATTCTCCAAATGATCGCAGGTGAATCTTTTGGAGGAAAAAAGGGGATGACGAGAATCAAGGCACACCCAAATATATACGAACTGGCTAAATTGTGCCAAACCTGTATTCAATATTGATGTCTTCATCAAGGATCATTCACCTAATCAAGCAAAGAAACTCTAACTCCCAACAATACCCTTAAATAACTTGTACTTAAGAACCTTAATTATAAGAATTAAAGGTTGTTTATCATAAACATAAGTTTAATGAAGTTTGTAAAATACCAAGCCTTTACTTGATAAATTCACCAAGTTCATAAAGACCAAAAGAAGGAAATTAACTCTAAAATAATCAATATTCAACAACTCCCTTTGCATAGAAATTTATACTAGCTTATATAGGCCTTAAAGAAACGTAATTCTATAATGATAAGGAAACAAATAACAATAAGACTAGGAATAGAACTCCTAAATTAAAAGGATAACTCAAAACAAGACTCATAATAATTAAGACTTCTTTAAATGAATAAATACTTCTAAAACATCCAACCCTAGTCTATATAAGAAACATGACAATTAGGCTTAAGTAACATGTGATATGCGGCCTCTTCTTGAGTATTGGACTCCAAATAGCTTGAATTGATTACCTTGGGCTTATCTTGTCTTGATCATGCCTCCATATGTTGGATTGAGTTGATAAGAGTATCTTGAAGCCCATTATCTTGATTAAGCCTAATCTCACTTGGACTTTGAATCGAACTAGGATTCCTAGTGGAAATAGGATTCCTTTCGTCGCTTGAACTCCTAATATCATCAGAACTCCTTGCTGGATTAGGATTCCTAGTGGAATTAGGACTCCTTGTTGAAGTAGGATTCCTTGAGCAAGTAGGATTTGCATCATTAGGTTTTCTTATTGGAGTAGAATTCCTTGTGCTACATGGGTTCTCATCATAGATATTTTTATTCGTGATTTGCACCATTGGGATCTCCATCATTCATTGCTCCTTCAAGGATGAGGACTCCTGATGACATAAGTATTGGCATAAGGAAACATGGGAGCGGAATTGACAAGTTGGACCAGTGGCATTAGGGATTACCTTGACGATAAACTAGGTTGAGACATAAATCCATGCATGTAAGGCAAAACTAATGTTGTTTTCAATTAATCCAAGCATAATACTGGCCAAAATTCGAGTGCTCTGATGTCTGAAATGCATATAACAAAGTAATTTGGGTCACAGTGTTTTTAGGTAGGCCGACTCGAATTTACCCTTATTTTTGTTAAGCTGGCTCACAAAATTTAGGACTATGAGAGTTGTTGCCCAGTCAACTCCTCTCTCCTTCTTGATTTGACTTTAGTTTATTTATCTTTCTATATTTATTTATTCTATTTAGCATCTAGTTTCTTCTTCTTATAGAATGAAGGCTTTCGCACTATAAAAACCACATGCAACTGAATATTTGAGGCTAATGAGCATATTATTTCAGTCTTCTACCTTGCAGGAAATCAAGTTGTGGAAATCAAGTGAAGCTGTCAATTACATTCCCATGATTCCTTAATGGCAACAAGGTTAATTTCGCGTGGGTGTACCTAATACCACTCTGACCCAATTTACTTCATTATATGCCTTATAAACATCAAAACATGTACATTCCCGCTTGTATTAATCAACATCAGCATGATTTCTTCCTTATAAGTGTGGATTTGCAACTCGTGCTGCTTGATCATCAAGTCACGCCTTAATAACATTGGTCAAGTGATGTGCGTAAAATACACACATCTAAATGGGGTTTTAAGATTGATTTTATGGACATTTGGATGTGAATTGGTCCTAACACTCACCCTATGCATTTGTTAGTGTGCATTAGGTTCAAAAGAAGTCAAAGAATGATAAAGGGAAGAATTGGAGCATAATTGGACGTCAAAGCTGCCGAAACAAGCTAAGTACGAGCATGAGGAAGCTGAACATGGCCATGTTGGTTTCAACACTGGCCGTGTTCCCAACAGGGCACCAACACGGTCGTGTTCTCAATAAGGCACCAACATGGCCGTTTTGGATGCATTAGACATCAAAGAAGAAGAGGCGTTAGGGACTACAACCACAGAGAGTAACACGGCCAGGAACACCAAACCGTGTTCCCAACACGGCCAGGAACAAGGCCGTGTTGGCGGTGACAGGGGAAATTAATTAAAAGAAAGAAGAGAGCAGGGGAGAATGTCCCAAACCCTAACTTTTCTCTCCCTAAGGGTTTTCTGAACTGAAATCAAGGGAAAAGGAGACTTGGATCAAGGTTTCAATCGGATTCCCTTCAACGATTGAAGATTGGGCGAGGTTCGTTGATTGGTTTTCACATCGAGCAAGAGGAACAAGAATCGATTCAATTCGAGTAAGAGGAATTAGGGCTGTTTACTCTTATCCAAGGGTGTAATCGGGTTTTCTCTACCTTTACTAATTGTTGTAATTGAATTCTTGTGTATTTTGATAATGAACATGATTAGCTAGATTGATTAAATCCATTGGGATTTCTTTATTATGTTGGCTTAGTATTATATTGTTGGCTTGTTTGGATTAGTTTTGTATTTTTCTTGCTTTTAGTATTAATAAGATAATGCAGCATTCATAAGACGTTGTGAATTGTGTGTTTAGATTGCTTTCTGTGATTGAGAAGTCCATTTGGCAATTGGAATTTTGAATAGCAAGAACTGGTTAATAATCGCTTAGAGATAAGGATAATTAACTAGCCGGATTAAGAATTAACAAAGCTTAATAGAGGCGGATTAAAGCTTAATGCTAATTTAAGAATCAATCGTTAGGAAGAGATTCCAACTTTAGGTTATTAGGTTTAGGAATTCAGTTATCTCGAGAGAGAAACCGAATTCGGTTAAGAATTCGTCCACGGGTAGAATAATTAGACTCACCAATCCTTTGTCTTTTGTTTGATTGCCAACTAGTTTAGGTTCCCTTTGGGTTTGCTTTCTTGTCTTGGTTATTTTAGTTATCAATTACTCCTGCATCTCCCTTAAAATTTAGCTTGTAGCTATTAGTTAGTTTAGAAATTATTCATCATTCATTTTAGGTTAATATAATAAAGAACAAAGGAGTAACTCTAGGCTTTTAGTTTCCCGAGGAACACGACCTTGATACTCGCCATTAGTGCTAGACTGCATTGATAAGTACACTGCCTTAGATTGTAGCTAACACAAGTAGCACACATCAAGTTTGTCAATTACATTCTTATGATTCTTAAATAATCAAGCAAGAGATGTAAATCCATGCCCATAAGGGAGAAATCATATTGTTTAAATTAATCCAAGCTTAAGTACGCCCATACTAATTTTCCCTTATTTTTATTAAGTTGGCTCATAAAATTTGGGATCATCAGAGTTGTTGCCCAGTCAACTACTCTCTAGTTCTTGATTTGACTTTATTTTATCCATATTTCTTTATTTATTTATTCAAATTTATCTTCTAGTTTCTTTTTCTTATGGAATGAGGGCTTCAAATTATAAAAACTACATGCTACTTTAGGCAAGTTAGCATATTATTTCAGTGTAATAACTTGTAGGAAATCAAGTTATCGGTTCTTTCAAGAACGTTGCGAACTTATCAACGCTCGCTCTAGTGAACATAGACTTATCACTCACATCCTTTTATTCGTTTATGTTTTTCATTTGCTCTTGTGTTTAAATGAATTTGATTTGATCCTTACGTTTAGTTGTATAAAAGAGAACAAAGCACTTGTTATTTCTTTCCTTATTGGATCCGAAAGCTTACCTATTTTGTCATTTTGTTCGTTTGTTTTATGCCTCTCTTTCTAATCTCTGTCTAACATAATGGTTCTATTTTATTTAGGGAGCATAAGTATGAGTGTTTAGTGAAAGCGCGTGGAAGCGGCAATCATAGGCACCGATCCAATGCCTAGTACGAATTTTCAAGTTCATTGATTGATTAGTGATTAATATATTTTATGAGTTTATACTCTACTCTTAGTTCTTGTTTAGAGCTAATTAAAACTTATCAAGCAATTCATTATTTATGCCATTTAAATCTAACTTATCAATTTAGAATCCATACTAAATTGTGGCGTCTTCTACTACCCTTGATAATTTAATATACTTGAAAGGTCTAAGGTTTCCATTGATCTGGTTCTAAATAGATCTTGGGCAATGAAATCAAACTTGCATATAGGTCTAATCCTTTTATATAGGTTAGGTTTTATGTTCTTGTTTAAATGCAAAACCTTACTTATCAAGTAGTTGATCTATCCTTGTGGTGTACTTGGAATTGGGGTTTAAGAGACTTAGTTTTCCTTAAGGTCGAATTCTTGATCATCTTTCTAAGAAATCTGTCTTCTAACCTTTCTTAGGGGTTAAACCGAATTGGTTCTTGGGATTTTCATATTAATGTGTTCAGGTCCGGAATTCAAAAGGGGTTCTCAAGCTTATTCATGGAGGTTCCCTATCAATCATTCCTTGTTCCTTTAGGCATGAGGACTCGTAGTTACACAAGAATTGGCGTAAGGAATCTTGGAAATGCAATTGACAAGCTTGACCAGTGGCATTGATGCATGACTTGATGATGTAGTAGGACGAGACAGAAATCCATACGAAGAAGAATCATGTTGCTTTCGATTAATCCAAGCGAGAATGCATGTGTTTTGATGTTTGTGACACATATAATTATGTAATTTTGGCCTACATGTTATTAGGTATGCCCACATGAATTTTTCCTTATTTTCGTTATTCTAGCTTAGGAAATTTGGGACAACGAGAGTTGTTGACCAGTCAACTCTTCTTTGTCCATTATGATGGTTTGGTTTTATTTGGGGAGCATAAACACCACTCTAGACAGAAAGTGCATGGAAGTGGTAATTACAGACATTGATCCAATTCTTAGACGAATGCGAAGAAAGAAAATTAGTTGATCGAGTATTGATATCCTTCTCCGAATGATCGTAGATGAATCTTTTGGAGGAAAGAGGGAATGATGAGAGTCAAGCATAAACAAATATTATGATTCAGGATTTGCACCATTAGGATCTCCATCATTTCTTATTCCTCTAGGCAGGACGACGCATGATGACACAAAGATTGGCTTAAGGAATCATGGAAACACAATTGATAACCTTGACTGGTGGCATTGGGGCTTAGCTTAACATCAAGTAAGATGAGACATAAATCCACACGCGTAAGGGAGAAATCATAATGTTATCAATAACTTCAAGCGTAATATAATCAAGAATGTAAGCTTTTTGATTTTTGGAGGCATATAATTAAGTAACGTGGTTTGGAGTGTTATTAGGTAGGCCCACATGAAGTTTCCCTTATTTTCATTTAGTTGGTTCATAAAATTTGGGATCTCCATCATTCCTTATTCCTCAAGCCACGAGGACTCCTTATGACACAAGGATTGCCGTAAGGACTGGTTAACAACTTTCATAGTCCCAAATTTGATGATCAATCAGGACGAGATATAAATCCATGTGCATAAGGGAGAAGTCATGTTGTTTTCAATAAATCTAAGTGTAATACAAGCGAGAATGTGAGAGTTTTGATGTTTGGGACGCATAGAATGAAGTAATTTTGATAAGAGTGTTATTAGGTAGGTATACACGAATTTCCCTTTGTTTCTGGTAAGCTGGCTCATAAAATTTAGAACTACAAGATTTTTTGACTAGTCAACTCCTTTCTCATTCTTGATTTGACTTTACTTTATTCATCTTTTTTTATTTATTTATTCATATTTAGATTCTAGTTTCTTCTTCTTATGGCATGAGGGCTTTCGTCACTATAAAAAGCACACGTAAAAGGGTAATGAGCATATTATTTTAGTTTTCAAAAGCTTTATGGACTTATCAACACTCGCGCTCGTGAGCATAGACTTATCTCTTACGTTCTTCCTTCCTTTTATATTTTGTTGACCGTGTATTTGATTTCATTGATATGAACATGAATAAGCTTGAGAACCCCTTTTGAATTATGAACCCCTAACGCATTAACATGAAAATCCCAAGAACCAATGCGGTTCAACCCCTAAGAAAGGTAAGAAAACATATTACTTAGAAAGATGATCAAGAATTCGAATTTAGAAAACTTGTTCCTAAATCCCAATTTTGAAACACTCCATAAGAAGATGATCAATGTACTTGAATGTTTCTTAAGCATGCATTCTATATAAGAACACAAAGACAAAGCAGACAAGCTTTAAGGTGAAAATACCAATTATCATTTAATTTCTAACTTCAACTTCAACTTTAACTTTTTAATTCATTACATCAAAACTTGTACTAGGCTTATATAGGACTTAGAAAACCCTAAATATTAACTAATAATAATTTACATATGATTTAGGATAAAGATAACCTTTCGAACTAAAAGAGATAACTTAAACGAAGTCCTTATTAGGTTAAAATATATGTGTGGCCACCAAAAATAAGCCATAAAACCCTAGTTTATATAAGTCATATAGATGGACCTGATAGGCTATTTGTGTAGCTAAAATCTAAGGCAGGGAATCTATCAATGCAGACTAGCACAATGGTGAGTATCAAGGTCGTATTCTCGGGAAAGGGTGATGCTAGACCTACTGTAGCGTCTTATATTATCTAACCTAAACAAAATTGATGAAGTATTATGCTATGATTAATTATGAACAAACGATTAACTAAGTATCAAATAATCTCAAAGGATTTAGGAAAACTCTCGAAGGAAAAAAGCAAAATATGGACCTAAGCTAGTTGGATTTTACTGAAGATAGAGATTATTATATTGATTATCAATTACAATTACCCATGGACAAATTCTTAACTGAATTCGGTCTCCCTCTCGAAGTAACTGAATTTCTAAACCTAATAACCTAAAGTTGGAATCTCTTCCTAACGATCGATTATTCGATTAGCATTAAGGTTTAACCCGCCTCTATTAAGCTTTGTTAATTCTTAATCCGGCTAGTCAATTACCCTTATCTCTAAGTGATCATTAACCAGTTCTTGCTATTCAGATTTCCAATTACTAAATGAATTTCTCAATTACACAAAGCAATCTGAATTCCACAACTCACAATGTCTCATGAATAAAGTGATTTCTCATTAATAATGAAAGCAAGAAGAGACAATCATTGACAATCAAAATCTCATATGCATTAAAATCAATCCAATAACATAGGAACCCCAATGGGTTTGACAAATTTAGCTACTCATACTAATAAGAAACACAAAGTAAAGAATAGATTCAGAAAAGTAAATTAAAGGCATGTACAACCTTCTTCTTCAAGTTGGATGAGAATTCCTAAATTCCCAATTCAGAATAGTAAACCCTAATTTACCTCTTGAATGCTCCCAAATCTTGTCTGGATCTTCAATTTGATGTCAAAACAGTTGTAATCCTTCCTTTAATAGATGAAATGACCTTCTAAGGTCGAGTATTGAAGTCTGGAAGAAGATGGTTTAAGCTTGTATAATGGAAATCAAGTCATAAAAACGAACCCTAATTCAGCAAATCATTTTTGCCTATATAATTCCTTCAGCACGGTTGTGGTCAAGCCCATGCTAATCAGCACGTGCGGAGTCCAGGCCATGCTGGACCTCCGCATTCCGCAACTCGCAATTTTTTCCAAGACGTGCCCTAGCCGGTGCTGAGCCACCACGGACCATGGTGGAGGCCGTGGTGGCTTCGAAAACTGTGCCAAAATGGCACTCTTGAAGTGCAACTATTTGATGGTTCAGCACGGCCGGAGTCCAGACCGTTCTAAACCTTGGAATGCTAGTCCTTGCTCAATTTGATGGATTCTGGTTCGTAATTTCATGTATTTCCCTCGATTATTGATAATGTCCCTCGAGAATGACCTGAAACGTGAAAGGAACCAAAAGATAGGTGATTTTGGCATAAACGAGATAACTATGCACAAAAAAGTAAACAATTGGGCATGTAAATATGTATAATATGATGCATATCAAATCATCGCACACTTAAGCTTTTGCTTGTCCTCAAGCAATCAATAACTCAATATATGCACAAGCAACAATCACTCCTCATAATCCACGCTAAAGTTCACAACTCAACCTTATTCAATGTATAAAGAATGAAACTCAAGTAACTAACAAGTTATACACCTTTAAGGAAGAACTATAATAATAATACCATCTCAAAGCACCACTTATATAACAATTCAGTATTAAAGACTAAGAACCATTGTCTCATAGGAATCTCTCAAATCACTCACAATGTTTAAAGGTAAACAAGAAAATTCCCTCAATGTAGCTGCACAAACCTGTTTACCATTGACTTACTCATAAATCTCATCTTCACTACCGTGAATAATTGAATACCAAAATCAAAGGGTATTTTCAAGGGTTGAAATGTGGCTGAGGTAAAGGTAAGAATATTTGGATAGAAGTGTAAATTATACTGAAAAATCATGCACTTATTTGAAATGAATGCTTCAGGAACTGAGTGCTAAAAGAACAAAAATATTCACTAGCCTTATTTAAAGTAAAGGATGCTCACAAGAGTTAAATTCAGAAGAGCTAAGAGCTAAAAAGCAAGTCATAAATTTTTTTCTTTCTTTTTTTTTTTCTTTTATATATATATATGTATATATATTACAACAGCTTATATGGGAGCTACTGTGGTTAGTGACATAAACAATAAGAATAGATATCCAATTTGGATTCAAGGGAGCATCAAAGAATGACTAAAAAGACTAAGTGAATTAAGAACAATGTTAGGCACTATGATTCCATAAATGAAGAAACATAATGCATAATTACTCAGTATACAAGATGAAAGGAAAGATAGATGTATAGCATGGTGTATATGTAGTGATTAGGTGTAAATTATGAAGAAAAGGTTAAGGCTCAAACTGGCTGACTAATGGAAACAAAGGGTAGGCTTTTGGCCAGATGTGGTGAAATCCTAAGTTGCTCAAATCATCTAATGTTATGCAAAAATTCATGTAACCGCAACAAGCATTACAAAGCAAGTTCTAGGAACGAAAGTAAGTACAACGCATACTCAAACAAGAAAAGTCATGAGCATAAATGGATGCTCAATTTTTGGTTCAAAAACTCACGTTTGAAGTGGCTGAAACTTGCAATTGGTTCCCAGACTTATCAATTGAATCATCACATAAACTAGATATGAGATTCGCATAATCAAAGTTCAACATCAAAGGTTGTAAATTTGCAAGAAACGCAAGTAACACCGATTTAACCCGGCCAAATTTACAAATTGAATACAGTGAAATTGCTTTCAATAAAAAAAGATAGAGAGGGACAATCAATTACTACTGTGTGAATTAAGTCATTAATTACGAAAGAATAAACTAAACTTAAATTTCATGAAAAACCTAGGTCCTAACATCCTAAGAATAGTCCATTACCATTGCCTTAAACAATTAAGGAATATAGCCACATATACCTACCCCACACTTGAGTATAACACTGTCCATGGTGTTAGAAAAATTAAATTTGGGTATAGCACATAATTAGCACATCATAATCATTGAAGATCATACTAAATGTACATATCAAGATGGCAAAGCAAAGTGTTCTACTAGAATAACATAACATGAAAGGAAAATAACATAAAATTGAAAATGCAAAAAGAAACGAAAATAAAGTAAAATAAAAATAAAGAAGGAAAATAAAAAGGAAACATAAAAGAAAAATAGCACAAATTTTTGTCTCACTACTGGTAGTCTGCCGAAGGTGCATCCTCACTAGCCGGATCTATTGGAGGGTGAGGAGTAAGGGAGGGTACTGAAGGAGGTGGCGGTGGTGGTGGCATAGGATCCGTGAACTGCTGATTTTGTGCTCCGGTCTCCGCCATCTTTTGAATCTGCTCTACCATTAGGTCTATTTGAGTGGCCTGCCTATCCAGCCCATGCATAAGCTGCTGGAGCATATCATTTAAACCTTGAAACGTTGCCCTAGTCTCTTCTTGAAACTACCCAAACTCCTTTCGATGCTGCACAAACTCAATATAGTGTTGCTGCTGTAAATCGCAGACTCGATCTAGTCGGTCGGCCAAAGCACTAATCTGAGAACTCGATGTCCTTGCAGAATAAGAAGAGGAGGCTCCAGACGTAGGTATAAACACTCTAGCTGGGTTAGGAATCCTAACATCTAGAATCTCAGTTGTCGAGTCTTGGGCTCCTCTAGCTGCTGCCTCTCTAGCCTCCCTTACTATTACACTGACGAGTCTGCACTCTATGCCATGTGGGTATCGAGTAGCCATGACCAGCTGCATGTTGATCATCTGTCTGATCCCTAGTTGTGTCATATCACCAATCTATGAAAGCTCTGATAGACAGTCATCTAATACATCCAGTCTTTTGGCTAGCCTAGTTAAATATGGCCCAAAATAACAGTGCATCTTCTTCTGGGCATCTACTACAAATGACCGGACTTGACGAGCCAACAGATATCCCAAGTCAAGCTTCTTGCGATGTTGCATAGCCCAGAGGATGAACACATCGATCTGTGTGACTGCTCCAAAACTATCTCCCCTACCTGTAATCATGTATGCTAATAAAGTATGGAGATAGCGGAGATGATCCGGAAGGCTAGACTCCTTAGATCTGTTGGGGTAGTATGATTCTGGCCTGAGTACCAATGAATCCCACATGGTGTCGTACGAAATTGGGTTGATGTAGATGGATCCTTGATACTCTTCACCCGAGTCTCCTACTCAGTCCATAATCCCAAATGCAATGCCGAATTATGGAACTGACATTGAGAATTCCCTTCCCCCAAGTTTGAAGTAAAGTGCATCAGGCTGATGCCAGTTCTTGATTTATTGCTACAGAAAGAATGTGCTGAGGAATTCAATTGTAAGCTTGCAGCAGGTTGGCTCGATGATGTTGAAGAATCATGGATATGGCAGAGTCTCGAACAAGGCACGCACATCCTAAGCCAATCCCACTCTTTCTAGGGATATGAAGTCGATGCAACGTCCAACCATTACTTGCTTCCATCTCATGACTTGCAACCAACTCTCGTTATTTGCATTAGGAAGTGTCCATAATGGATGACGACTAAGTGCGGGTGGATTCGCAACCAGTGCTCTTCATACTCGCACTAGGTTCTGTTGCGGTGGAGGTGCTAGTGCTGATAAGGTGAAATGGAGAAAGATGTTCCTTCGCCACGCGGGCGCTTGCTGGTTACGGCGCGTTGCAGTTGCTTTCGATGTGATTGATCGCGGTCCCTCATATTACTTGAAGTTGCCGAGATAGGTAAGAAAAATCAAAAACAAGGAAGAAAAACAGCACCTTGGAGCTTTAAAGAGGGAAAGATGGGAAATTATTTTGAAAATGGCCTGCTTTTATAGTCACGCGGGTCAGCACGAGCGAGGGCAAGGCCGTGCTGGTCAACACGTCTTGGACTCGGTTCGTGCTGAACCCTGAAGCCTCGTTCTGGTGCCCATCCGTCATGACAAGGGCACGGCAGTGCTGGTCCGCACGGCCTGGTATTGCTGTCCGTGGTGCCTTCGGAAGCCGTGGTGCACGTCTGAATTTACCTTGTGCTTTACGTGCATCTTCATCATGGGCATGATGACTGACACGGCCTGGTAATGCAGCCTGTGGTAGCCTCAGAAATCGCGGTGGACGGCTGAATTCCGAAATTCTACATGTGCATCCTTATCACGAGCTTGACTCCAGCTGTGCTGATCAGCACAACCTAGTGTTGCATCCCGTGATGCCCACGAGAACCGTGGTGGAAGGATGGAGTCCAAGCTTTCCTTTGCCATCTCGAGTCGTCGAACTCCCTACCTGCATTTAACACATATACGCACACATTTAGTCTGTAAATCAAGTAAATAGATCGAACGGGAAAGTCCCTCTTCACCAATTACCAAAAATCTGACTTAAATTACTCAAACCCTAAGTTCATACAGCTATGTTTAAAATATAAACTAAGTGTTCTAAAGACCAACAAGCATGCAAACGAATGGTAACATAAAAGTAGACCGAAGAAGAAAAGAAAAACATAAAACTAGAATGGGAATGCTTCCCAAGGGCGCTTCTTTCTGGTTCTTGAGTCATTTAGCTGGACTCGATATGGATCATCGTTGCAGGTATAGAATCATGTTAACCCACTGCCTATGTCCATTGATCTTGAAATCACCCTTCTCGGGATGATGAAGCTCGACTGTGCCATATGGGAAAACTTGCTTAACCATGAATGGCCCCGACCATCGACTCTTGAGAATAGCTGGGAACAACCGAAGAATGAGTTATATAGCAATACTCTATCTCCACTATGAAACTGCTTGGGACCTTTGAGCCTCTGATCGTGCTACTTCTTTATCATAGCATTGTAAATTAAGGAGTTTTCATAAGCTTGTTGACGCCATTCCTCCAATTCACCCAATTGCCACTATCTTTCCTTACTGCCCAAAGAGCCCTGTGTTCTAATTCGACAGGTAAATGACAGGACTTCCCCATACACTAGCCTATAGGGCATAAAACCTATGGAGGTCCTATATGCAGTTCTAAATGCCCATAATGCATCATCCAGTTTCAAAGCCCAATCCTTTTGACTTACACCCATAGTTCTCTCTAAGATGTGTTTTAAACCCCTATTAGTAACCTCAAGTTGCCCACTGGTTTGTGGGTGATAGGGAGTAGAGAACCGATGTGTTACACCGTAGTGCTTGAGTGCCTTCTCTAATTGAGCCTTCCCCTATCACTAATTTGCACTCTAGGTGTTTCAAACCTAGCTAATAACCTTTTAAGGAACCTACAAACAACTCTAGCATAGTTAGTAGGTAAGGCCTGTGCCTCAGGCCATTTGGAGAAATACTCAACAGCCTGAGGATATACTTATTACCATTTGAGGAAGGGAAGGGTCCCATGAAGTCAATACCCCAAATATCGAATATCTCAACTATCTTCATACTGGTTTGGGGCATTTCATCACGGGCAGAGATATTACCTGAGCGCTGACAAGCGTCAAACCTGAACAAATGTCCTAGCATCCTGGAAGATAGTTGGCCAATAAAAGCCTACATCCAACACCTTCCTAGCAGTATGGTTCACCGCTTGATGGCCTCCTGTGCGTCCATCATGACAGTGCCTCAAAATCTGGAGACTCTTTTCGCCATAAACACATCGGCGGATGACCTGGTCTGCACGGACTCGATATAGGAAGGGATCTTCCCAAATGTAGTATTTCAAATCAGTAAAGAATTTATCTTTTGCTGATAAGTCATACCCTTTGGTAAGACCCTAGCCACAAGATAGTTAGCATAATCAAAAAACCAAGGAGAATCAAAATATACCTTCAATGAATACAAGTGCTCCTTTGGAAATTGATCATCTATCATGCTCTCATCAAGTGCTTCGAAGCTCGGATTCTCCATTCTGGATAGGTGATCCGCTGCTAAATTTTCTACACCCTTCTTGTCTCTAATCTCAATGTCGAACTCCTACAATAATAAAATCCATCTGATCAATCTTGGCTTAGCATCATGCTTATTAAACAAATACCTCAAAGCTGAATGGTCAGTGAAGACGATGGTCTTTGATAAGATGAGGTATGATCTGAATTTGTCGAAGGCATAAAGAACAGCCAACAACTCCTTTTCTGTAGTAGTGTAATGTTCCTGGGCTCCTGTTAAAGTCTTGCTAGCATAGTAAATGGGTTGGAACTTTTTATCAAACCTCTAGCCAAGCACAACTCCAACTGCATAGTCACTAGCATCGCATATTAGTTCAAAGGGCAGCCCCCAATCAGGTGAAGCCATAATAAGGGCTGTGATCAAAAGTTTCTTTAATAACTCAAAAGAAGACAGACATGCATCATCAAAAATGAAAGGTGCATCCTTAACTAGTAATCGAGTAAGAGGCCTAGCAATTTCAGAGAAATTTCTAATAAATCTTCTATAGAACCCAGTATGGCCTAAGACACTCCGAACAGCCCTAACAGAACTAGGTGGTGGTAGCTTAAATATTTTTTCTAGTTTAGCTCTATCGACTTCCCTCCCTGCATGTGAAATCTTATGCCCTAGAATGATTCGCTCTCTCACTATAAAATGACACTTTTCCCAATTTAGCACCAAGTTAGCCTCAGTACACCTAGCTAACATGCGTTCTAGATTTACCAAACAATGAGAAAATGAATTACCAAAAATAAAGAAGTCATCCATAAATACCTCCGTCGACTCCTGAATCATATCATCAAAAATGGCTATCATACACCGCTAAAATGTAGCCGGCGCATTGCATAGACCTAAAGGCATCCGTCTATAAGAAAATGTCCCGTAGGGCAGGTGAAAGTTGTCTTCTCTTGGTCTTTAAGTGCAATTGGAATCTGAAAATGTCCTAAAAAACCATTAAGGAAATAGAAAAACATATGTCCTATCAATCTTTCTAACATCTGATCAATGAAAGGAAAAGGGAAGTGATCCTTCTGAGTTGCATCATTAAGCCTCTTGTAACCGATGCAAACTCGGAATCCTGTTACCGTCCATGTAGGTATCATCTCATCCTGCTCATTACGAATTACTGTCATGCCTCGTTTCTTTGGCACAACCTTCACAGGGCTCACCTAAGAATTGTCAGAAATAGGGTAAATCAATCCTGCATTAAGAAGCTTAATTACCTCCTTTCTTACTACTTCCTTCATATCCGAGTTAAGTCCCCTCTGTGGATGAACTACTGCTCTATAGCTATCCTCCATAAGAATCTTGTGAGAACAGAAGCTAGGGTTGATCCTGGGAATATTAGCAATCTTATAGACGAAGGCCTTCTTATACCTCTTGAGTGCATCTAGAGTTTTTGCTTGCTCCTCAGGTGTCAAATCCGCTGTAATAATCACCGATAACTTTTCTTCCTCATCCAAGAATCCATAGCTTAAATGCTTAGGTAACTTCTTCAATTCTAAGGCCGGGGGGTCCTCGAAAGAAGACTTCACTTTCTGCACTTCTGACCTGTCAAGAGAAAGAAAAGGATTAGTAGAACAGCTAGGCTCAATAGCTAACAATCTAGCAAGCTGCTCCAACACTTGCTCGTTGGACAACTCCTCCTCCTCTTCTTGCAAAGCTACCTGCAAAGCATCATCAAGTAATATTTCCTGTAAATGAGACTCCACCAAATCATCCAGAATATCAATAGAAAATACAACATCATCATGGTCTAAAGAGCGTCTCATAATAGTAGCTAGGTCAAAGGTAATGGCCTCATCTTCTACCCTAAGTTGAAGCTTTCCGTCACAAACATCTATTATAGCCCTAGATGATTCAAGAAAGGATCTACCTAGGATCAAAGGCACAGTACTTTCACCTTCCATATCCATAATTACAAAATCCACAGGAAAAATAAACTTATCTACCTTAACAAGCACATATTCAATAATACCCCTAGGAATCTTAACAGTCCTATTAGCTAACTGAATGCTCATCCTAGTGGGCATCAAGTTTATACTGGCTCCTAAATTAGCTAATGCACCACTAATAGGCAAATCGCCAATGATACAGGGAACAGTAAAACTCCCTGGGTCTCTCATTTTGAGTGGCAGCTTGTTCTGAAGAATACCCGAACACTCCTCATTCAGAGTCACTAGTCCTAAATCCTCCAACTTCCTTTTGTTACTCAAGATTTCCTTTAAGAACTTGGCATACTTTGACATCTGCGAAATAGCTTCAACAAAAGGCAGATTAATCTACGGTTGTTTAAACAAGTCAAGGAACTTACCAAACTACTTATCAACCTTCTCACGCTTGATCGGCTGGGGTAAGGGGACAGTGGCGGTACTCTCTCACAGGGCTCTTCTGCCTGTCTTCCACCTTTTCTTCCCCCATTGTCTCAAGCTCTGGCTCCTTCCTAGCTGGCTTATCCTGCATGACAACATCCTCATCATCAGCTAATGTTAGAGAGCTAGATAATTGCTTACCTAATCGTAAGGTGACAGCCTTACAATGCTCCCTAGGGTTTGACTCTGTTGTGCTGGAGAGCGATCCTTGTGAACTCTCAGACAGCATCTTAGAAATCTGCCCAATTTAACTCTCTATATTCTGGATGGATGCCTACTGGTTTCTAAGAGCACTGTCTGTCTGCTGGAATCTCATCTCAATCGACGTGACGAACTTCATCATTAGCTGCTCTAAGTTAGATTTCTTCTCAGCTGGTTGAGGGGGCTGTGATGGTATAGCCTACTACTGTTGCTGTGGTGGCTGCTGATGCAGTCTCTGAAAGCCTAGTGGACGCTGGACGTTGTTGTTTCTCCACCCGAAATTTGGATGATTACGCCAGCCGGAGTTGTATATGTTGTTGTATGGGTTGTTTTGCTGTCTAGGTGCATTACCCATGTAGTCTACTTGTTCAATGTCAGCAGAAACAATAGAAGAAGAATTATTACTCGAAGCAAACATACCTCCCGCATTACAATTTGAACCGTAGTGCGGGCCACTGCAAAATTCGCAGCTTATCTAGGCACCATGAACCGGCATCTGAAGTTGGTCTAACTTTTTAGTCAAAAGCTCCACTTGAGCTGCCTAGGCTGCTATGGAGTCCAAATGATTGACCACTCCCTGCTTCACTGGTCAGCTCCTCAAAGACTGCCACTAGTAATTGTTCATGGCCATCTCCTCTATTAAGTTTTGAGCTTGCTCGGGCATCTTACTATTCAGCGCTCCTGCTGCTACGACATCAACCATTTGTTTAGTAGCAAGGTTCAAACCAGTATAGAATGTTTGAACCTGCATCTAGACTGGTAGACCGCGGTGTGGACAGCATCTCAACAAGTCCTTGTACCTCTCCCAAGCATCATACCTGCTCTTATCTTCCATCTGCAAAAAAGAAGAAATGTTATTCCTTAATTTAACAGTCTTAGCTAGAGGAAAGTACTTCTAGAGAAATTTCTCAGCCAATGATCTCCTTGTCGTGATAGTGTTGGCTGGGAGCGACTGCAACCATCTTTTTGCTCGGTCCCTTAGAGAGAAAGGAAACAGCCTCAACCGAATGGCATCATCAGTTGTTCCATTTATCTTGAAGGTGTCGCAGATCTCCAAGAAGTTGGTGATGTGAGAGTTTGGGTCCTTGCTCGGCAGTCCCCTAAATTGTACACTATTTTGCACCATTTGTATCACATTTGGCTTTATTTCGAAATTGTTGGCTGCCATAGGGAGTCACAATATACTTGTTTATGTCCCCTCAAGAGAAGGTCTAGCAAACTCGTACATAGTTCTAGCTTCACCCGCAGCCCGATTGTTGTCCCCCATCCCTGCTCTTCGATTCACAGTAGCTTCAAACTCTCTTCGTGCCTCCTTTTCTTCTTGCATACGCTTCCTCAACAAATGGAGGGATCGCTCTGGTTTAGCAAGAGGGTCTACAGTAGTAGGATTAGAGCTTCTGGTCATAAACTACCTGAAATGGATACACAACAACCAAAGAACACAAGAAGAACTATAATACTAAAGATTAAATAAAAAATTGAAAGGACGAGAAAAATAGAAATGGCTAGATTAACAAAAAAACACAGATTCAATATAGTTCACACAAAAATGTTCCCCAGCAATGGTGCCAAAAACATGATAGGCTATTTGTGTAGCTAAAATCTAAGGGAGTGAACCTATCGATGCATACTAGCACAAATGGTGAGTATCAAGGTCGTATTCTCGGGAAAGGGTGATCCTAGACCTACTATAACATCTTATGTTATCTAACCTAAACAAAATTGATGAAATATTATGCTATGATTAATTATGAACAAACAATTAACTAAGTGTCAAATAATTTGAAAGGATTTAGGAAAACTCTCGAAGGAAAAAGCAAACCCTAGGGGACCTAAGCTAGTTGGATTTTAGTGAAGATAGAGATTATTTTGATTATCAATTGCAATTACCCGTGGATGAATTCTTAAATAAATTCGGTCTTCCTCTCGAGATAACCAAATTCCTAAACCTAATAACCTAAAGTTGGAATCTTTTCTTAACGATTGATTATTCGATTAGCATTAAGGTTTAACCCGACTCTATTAAGCTTTGTTAATTCTTAATCCGGCTAGTCAATTACCCTTATCTCTAAGTGATCATTAACTAGTTCTTGCTATTCAAATTTCCAATTACTAAATGAATTTCTCAATTACATAAAGCAATCTAAATACCATGACTCACAACGGCTCATGAATAAAGTGGTTTCTCATTAATAATGAAAGCAAGAAGAGACAATCATTGACAATCAAAATCTCATAAGCATTAAAATCAATCCAACAATATAGGAACCCCAATGAGTTTAACAAATTTAGCTACTCACACTAATAAGCAACATAAAGTAAAGAATAGATTCAGAGCAGTAAATTAGAGGCATGTACACCCTTCTTCTTCAAGTTGGATGAGAAACCCTAAATTCCCAATTCATAATAGTAAACCCTAATTTATCTCTTGAATGCTCCCAAATCTTGTCTTGATCTTCAATTTGATGTTAAAATAGTTGTAATCCTTCCTTCAATAGATGAAATGATCTTTTAAGGTCGAGTATTGAAGTCTGGAAGAAGATGGTTTAAGCTTGTATAATGGAAATCAAGTCAGAAAATCGACCCTAATTCAGCAAATCGTTACCTATATAATTCCTTCAGCATGACCGTGGTCAAGCTCGTGCTTATCAGCACGGGCGGAGTCCAAGCCGTGCTGGACCTGCACATTCTATAACTCGCAATTTCTTCCAAACCGTGCCCTAGCCAGTGCTGAGCTACCACGGGTCGTGGTGGAGGCCGTGGTGGCTTCGGAAACCGTGCCAAAATGGCACTCTTAAAGGGCAACTATTTGATGGTTCAGCACAGCCGGAGTCCAGGCCGTGCTCAACCTTAGAATGCTAGTCCTTGCTCAATTTGATGGATTCTGGTCCGTAATTGTGCGTATTTCCCTCGGTTATTGATAATGTTCCTCGATAATGACCTGAAACGTGAAAGGAAAGAAAAGACATGTGATTTTGGCATAAAATAAGATAACTATGCACAAAATATAAACAATTGGGCGTGTAAATATGTATAATATGTTGCATATCAGGGCCTCATAACATAAGCTAAGTAAGGCCCAAAGTCTTCATATGCTCCAATTCAGCTCTTTTGGTCTTTCTAATCATAATTAGATTCATTCAAGCCTAATAGACTGAATTAGATTAATAAGCCTTGAACTTAAATCCAATTCTTCAAGCTTTGATTTGTCCTTAGCCTAAATTTCTTGGATAAGCTCATTAACTTGTAATTTGAATCAAACTAGGACTCCTAGTTAAATTAGGATTCCTAGTTGAATTAGGATTCCTTTTGTTACCTGAACTTCTAATATCATCAAGACTCCTTGGAGGATTAGCATTCCTTGAGCTAGCAGGATTTGCATCCTCAAGACTCCTTATTGGAGTAGGATTCATTATGCTAGTTTGATTCATATCAATCATTCTCCGAATGATTGTGGAAGAATCTTTTAGAGGAAAAAGGGAATACCGAGAATCGTGGCATGCCTAAATATTCTAATTCAGGATTTACACCATTAGGATCTCCATCCTTCCTTGTTCCTCTAGGCACGAGGACTCCTCATGATGCAAGGTTGGGCATAAGGAATCATAGGAATGCAATTAACAAGCTTGACCAATGGCATTAGGGCTTAGCTTGATGATCAAGCAGGAGAGACGTAAATCCAAGTGCATAAGGGAGAAATCATGTTATTTTCAATTAATCCAAGCGTAATACAAGCCGAAATTTGAGCTGTTTTTAGGTAGGCCCACTTGAAATGCATATAATGAAATAATTTGGGTCGGAGTGTTTTTAGGTAGGCCCACTTGAATTTACCATTATTTTTATTAGGCAACTCCTCTCTGGTTCTTGATTTGAATTTAGTTTATTAATCTTTCTTTCTTTATTCATTCATATTTAGCTTCTAATCTCTTCTTCTTACGGAATAAGGGCTTTTGCACTATAAAAACCGCATGCAACCGAATACTTGAGGCTAATGAGCATATTATTTTAGTTTTCTACCTTGCAGGAGATCAAGTTATGGGTTCGTTCAAGAAATTTATGGACTTATCAACACTGCCGCTTGCACGCATAGACTTATCCCTCACGTCCTTGTTTTTGCTTGTCTTTTTTATCTACGCTTGTGTTTAAATAAATTTGATTTGATCCTTATGCTTAGCAATATGAAAGAGAACAAAGAACATGTGATTTCTTTTCTTATTGGATTTGAAATCCTACCTATATTCTCATTTTTTGTTTCTTTTGTGTCTCTCTTTCTAATCTCTGTGTAGTATGTTGGTTTGGTTTTATATGGGGATCATTGATACACTATTTGTGTAGCTAAAATCTAAGGCAGTGAACCTATTGATGCAGACTAGCACAAATGGTGAGTATCAAGGTCATATTCTCGGGAGAAGGTGATCCTAGAACTACTGCAGCGTCTTACGTTATCTAACCTTAACAAAATCGATGAAGTTATTATGCTATGCTTAAATATGAACAAACGATTAACTTAGTGTCAAATAATCTGAAAGGATTTAGGAAAACAATCAAAGGAAAAAGCAAACCTTAGGGGACCTAAGCTAGTTAGATTTTAGTGAAGATAGAGATTATATTAATTACCAATTGCAATTACCCATGGACGAATTCTTAACTGAATTCGGTCTCCCTCTCGAGATAACTGAATTCCTTAGGGGACCTAAGCTAGTTGGATTTTAGTGAAGATAGAGATTATATTGATTACTAATTGCAATTACCCGTGGATGAATTCTTAACTGAATTCGGTCTCCCTCTCGAGATAATCGAATTCCTAAACCTAATAACCTAAAGTTGAAATCGCTTCCTAACGATCGATTATTCAATTAGCATTAAGCTTTAACCCGCCTCTATTAAGCTTTGTTAATTCTTAATCCGGCTAGTCAATTACCCTTATCTCTAAGTGATCATTAACCAGTTCTTGTTATTCAAATTTCCAATTACTAAATGAATTTCTCAATTACATAAAGCAATCTAAATACCACAACTCACAATGTCTCATGAATAATGTGATTTCTCATTAATAATGAAAGCAAGAAGAGGTAAGCATTAATAATCAAAATCTCACAAGCATTAGAATTAATCCAACAACAAAGGTACACAAAGTAAAGAATAAATTCAGAAAAGTAAATTGAAGGCATGTACACCCTTCTTCTTTAAGTTGGATGAAAAACCCTAAATTCCCAATTCAGAATCCTAAACCCTAACTTGCCTCTTGAATGCTCCCCAAATTTTCTCTTGATCTTTAATTTGATGTTAAATAAATATAATCCTTCCTTCAATAGATGAAATGATCTTCTAAGATCGCGTGTTGAAGTTTGGAAAGAGATGGCTTAAGCTTGTATATGTGAAATCAAGTCAGAAAATCGAACCTCATTCAACAAATCATTTTTGCCTATATAAATCTTTCAGCATGGGCGGAGTCCAGGCCGTGCTGGATGTCCGCATTTCGTAACTCACGACTTCTTCCTGGCCATGCCCTAGCCGGTGCTAACCCACCATGGGCCATGGTGGCTTCGGAAACCGTGCCAAAATGGCACTCTTGAAGGGAAACTATTTGATGGTTCAGCACGGTCGGAGTCAAGGCCGTACTCAACCTTGGAACACTAGTCCTTGCTTAACTTGATGGATTCTTATCCGTAATTGCGCATATTTCCCTCGATTACTGATAATGTCCCTTGATAATGACCTAGAACACTAAAGGAACCAAAACGCAGGTGATTCTGGCATAAAACAAGATAACTATGCACAAAAATGTAAATAATTAGGCATATAAATATGTATAAGATGATACATATCAATAATAAACACGAGTGTTGAGTGAAAGTGTGTGGAAGCGACAATTATATGCACCGATCTAATGCTTAGAGGAATGCAACGAAAGAAAATTAGTTGATCGTGTACTGATATCATTCTCTGAATAATCGTGGAGGAATCTTTTAGAGAAAAGAGGGAACGCTGAGAACTGAAGAACGGCCCAATATTCGGTATGCCTACACGAATTCTCCCTTATTTTTGTTATAGTGGCCTATAAAATTTAAGACTATGAGATTTGTTGATTAGTCAACTCCTCTTTGTCTAGTATGATGGTTTGGTTTTATTTTGGGAGCATAAACTCGATTGTTGACAGAAACCTCGTGAAAGTGGCAGTCATAGGCACTGACCCAGTACTTAGCCGAATGCAAAGAAAGAACATTAGTTGATTAAGTAGTGATATCATTCTTTGAATGATTGCAAACGAATCTTTTGTAGGATAGGGGGAACGATGAGAATTGAGGGATTCCTAAATATTCTGATTCAGGATTTACGTCATTGGGATCTCCATCATTCCTTATTCCTCTAGGCACGAGGACATCTAATGGCATACAGATTGGCGTAATGAATCATAAGAACACAATTGACAAGCTTGACCGGTGGCATTGGGGCTTAGCTTGATGATTAGTAGGATGAGATGTAAATCCATGTATGTAAGAGAGAAATCATGTTGTTTTTTATTAATCCAAGCACAAATTAACGTGTTTTGATGTTTTAGAGGCGTATAATGAAGTATATTGGATCGAAGTGTTATTAGGTATGCCCACACAAATCTCCTCTTATTATAATTAAGGAATCATATGAAAATAATTAATAATCTTAACCGATGGCATTGGAGCATGACTTGATGATCAAGCAGCAGGAGATGCAAATCGATAAGCGTAAGGGAGAAACTATATTGCTTTGGATTAATACAAGTCGAAATGTAGACATTTTGATATTTAGGATGCATATAATGAATAAATTGGATCAGAGTGTGATTAGGTATGCCCACATGAATTTTCCTTTGTTTCTGTTAAGCTAGCTCATAAAATTTGGAAATGTGAGAGTTCTTGGTCACTCAACTCCTCTCTGGTTCTTGATTTGACCTTAGTTTTTATATCTTTCTTTATTTATTTATTCATATTTAGCTTCTCGTTTCTTCTTCTTATGGAATGAGGGCTTTCGCATTATGTAAACTGCATGCAACTAAATATTTGAGGCTAGTATGCATATTATTTCAGTTTTCTACCTTGCAGAGAATTAAGTTATAGGTTCTTTCATGAACTTTGCAGACTTATGAAGACCCTCACTAGCGAACTTAGACTTATCACTCATGTCCTTCCTTCCATTTATGTTATTTTATTTGTCTCTTTTTAATTTATGTCTTGTATGATTATTTGCTTTTATTTGGCGAGCATAAACAAGAGTGCTGAATTAAAGTGTGTGGAAGCAACAATCATAGGCACCGATCCAATGCTTGGGCAAATATGAAGAAAGAAAATTAGTTGATCGAGTATTGATATCATTCTTCGAATGATTGCAGATGAATCTTTTGGAGGAGAGAAGGAACGACGTGAATTGAGGCATGCCCAAATATTACGATTCAAGATTTGCACCATTAGGACCTTTATTATTCCATATTACTCTAGGCACGAGGACTCCCTGATGACACAAGGATTGGCATAATGGAACATCGGAACGTAATTGACAAGCTTGACCAGTGACAATGGGGCTTAGCTTGATAATCAAGCAAGATGAGATCATGTTATTTTCGATTAATCCAAGCATAATACAAGTAGTAATGTAAGTGTTTTAATGTTTGGGATGCATATAATGAATTAATTTGGGTCGATATTTTGTTAGGTTGGCCAATGCGAATTTTCAATTGTCTTCATTAAGCTGGCTCGCAGAATTTGGGATATGAGAGTTGTTGACCAGTCCACTACTATCTACTTCTTAATTTGACTTTAGTTTATTCATCTTTCTATATTTATATATTCATATTTAGCTTCAAGTTTCTTCTTCTAATGGAATAAGGGCTTTCACACTATATAAACTGCATGCAACCGAATACTTGAGGCTAGTGAGCATATTGTGTTAGTTTTTGGCATTGCGGGAAATCAAGTTATGGGTTCTTTCAAGAATTTTCGGACTTATCAAGGCTAGCGCTAGTGAACTTTGACTTATTACTTATGTCCTTCCTTTCTCTAATGTTCTTTGTCTACCCTTGTGTTTAAATCTATTAGATTTGATCCTTATGCTTAGTCATATGGAAAAGAACAAAAAACTTGTGATTTTTCCTTATCGGATCCAAATTCCTACCTATGTTCTCATTTTGTTCATTTCTTTAGTGCCTCTTTTTCTAATCTCTATTTAATTTGAGGGTTGAGTGAAAACTCATGGAAGCGGCAATCATAGGCACTAATCCAATGCTTGGACAAAATGCAAATAAAGAAAATTAGTTGATCGAGTATTGATATCATTCTCAGAATGATCGCAAACAAATCTTTTGCAGGAGAGAGGAAACAGTGAGAATCCAGCCACACCCAAATATTCTGATTCAGGATATTCACCATTAGGATCTTTGTCATTCCTTGTTCCTCTAGGCATGAGGGCTCCTCATGACACAAGGATTGGAAATAAATTTGATTTGATCCTTACACTTAGAAGTATGGAAGAGTACAAAGAAGTTTTGATTTCTTTCCTTATCAGATTTGAAATCCAACCTATGTAATTCTTCTCTTTTTTCCCCCTTTCTAATGTCATTCTAGTATGATGGTTTGGTTTTATATGGGGAGTATAAACACAAGTGTTGAGTGAAAGTGTGTGGAAACAACAATCACACGCACTGATCTAATGCTTGGACAAAAGTAAAGAAAGAAAATTGGTTGATCGAGTACAGGCACCATTGGGGTCTCCCTCATTCATTATTCCCCTAGGCACGAGGACTCCCGATGACACAAGGATTGGCGCAAGGAATCATGGGAACCCGATTCACAAGCTTGACTGGTGGCATTGGAGCGTGACTTGATTATCAAGTAGGATGAGAGGAAAATCCAAGCGCGAGTTTTGATGTTTAGGATGCATATAATGATGTAATTTCTACTGAATTGTTATTAGGTTAGCCCATGCAAATTTTCCTTTATTTTTGTTAGGCTGCCTCATAAAATTTGAAACTATAAATGTGTTGACTAGTCAACTCCTCTCCGATTCTTGATTTGAGTTTAGTTTATTCATTCTTTTTTATTTATTTATTCATATTTAGATTGTAGTTTCTTCTTTTTATGGAATGAGGGCTTTCGCACCATGAAAATGCATGCAACTAAATATCTAAGGCTAGTGAGCATATTATTTCAGTCTTCTATATTTCAAGAAATCAAGTTTTGGGTTCTTTGAAGAACTTTGTAGACTTATAAAGACTCGCGCTAGTGAACCTAGAACTTATCTCCCATGTCATTTCTTTTGTGTTCTTTATCTACCATTATCTTTAAATCATTTCGATTTGATCCTTACATTTGCTATATGGAAGAGAATAAAGAACTGGCGATTTCTTTCCTTATCAAATATGAAATCCTAGATATATTCTCATTTTGTTCATTTCTTTTTTGTGTCGCTTTTGAGATGTAAATCCACGTACATAAGGGAGTAATCATGTTGTTTTCGATTAATCCAAGCATAATACAAGTGGGAATGCAAGTGTTTTGATGTGTGGGATGCATATAATGAAGTAATTTGAGTCGACGTGCTATTAGGTAGGCCAAACAAATTTTCTTTTAGTTTTGTTAAGCTGGCTCCTAAAATTTAGGACTATGAGAGTTGTTGATCTGTAAACTCATGTCTGGTCCTTGATATGACTTTAGTTTATTCATCTTTCTTTATTTATTTGTTTATATTTAGCTTCTCATTTTTTCTTCTTATGTAATAAGCGCTTTCCTGCTGTAAAAACCGCATGCAGCCAAATACTTGAGGCTAGTGAGCATATTATTTCATTTTTCTACCTTATGGAAAATCAAGTTATGGATTCTTCCAAGAACTTTCTGGACTTATCAAGACTCAAACTTGCGAACATAGACTTATTCTTCAAGTCCTTCCTTTCTTTTATGTTCTTTGTCTACCTTTGTGTTTACAAAAATTCTATTTGACCCTTACGCTTAGCCGCATGGAAGAGGAAAAAACTTTTGATTTCTTTGTTAGAAAAAACACATGCAGTGGCATAGCAGAAGCTCTTTAACATTTCATATCTCATGGAAACTAAGGTTACAAGTTGTAATTGAAGATTTAAGTTGAAGAAAGAAATAACTATTCTTTTATGAATATGAAGAACATAAAGAAAAAGACTACAACCTTTAAAGAGCAGAATTCACTTCTTAATTGTTGATGATGTTTATATTAGAGAATCAAATAGAGATTCACAATTGCAAAGCCTCTACATTATCTCACATAATCAATTTCAACCATAGCTATTCAATCCTTGAAGATGAAGAATTCCTCCTCTTTCAAGTTTCCTACTATGATAACCTTGTTATAATCGTAAGTATGCCGAATTATATCACTATATATCACAATAGGAGTAAGAAACTCTCTTATATAGTGTTAAGAATTCATAATCCTTAACACAGTTATACAAACACATGTCATTATAAAACTCTTTTGTGATGACATGTGTCAAGCAGTATTAACATATGTCATCATAAAACTCTTTAGTGATGATACATGTCAAGCTCTATTAACACGTGTCATCATAAAACTCTTTAGTGATGACACATGTACAACTATATTGACACATGTCATCATAAAACTCTTTTGTAATGACAAATGTCAAGCTATATTAACACGTCGTCATATAACTCTTTTGTAATGACACGTGTCAAGTTATACTGACAACACATATTAGATTGCTCTCTTGACACATGTCATTATAAAACCCTTTTAGTGATGACATATGTCCATTTGCTTTCTCTACACATGTCATTATAAACCCTTTTATGATGACACGTGTCAAGGTACTTTCCTAATACGTGTCAGCATAAAACCCTTCTATGATGACACATGTCAAGCTACTATACAAACACATGTCACTACAAACTCTTTTATGATGACATGTGTCAAGCTCCTTCAATATAAACACTTATATATTATACCATATTTAGACATTTATGGACTTTAACTTCAGAAGATACTAGTGTTCCTACTTGAGGTACAAGTTAAGTCCATCAACGTACTTTAGTTGATCTTAATGTGTGTGACTTTCTAGGTTCATTATTAATTGGCAATGGGAGTTTAATATTAAACTCTTTAATATTAATTAAAACACTTTAACTAACTAAGGGAATAAATAATCAATTGTCCCTTAATCATTCCCATAAATTATAAGTGAGGTCTAGCAGCATAAAGGAAGGACGTGAGTGATAAGTCTAGGTTTGGTAGTGCGGGTCCTCATAAGTTCATAAAGTTCTTGAAAGAACCCATAAATTAATTTGTTACAAGGTAGAGAACTAAAATAATATACCCACTAGCCTCAAGTATTCAATTGCATGCAGTTTTACTAGTGCAAAAGCCCTCTTTCCTTAAGAAGAAGGAACTAGAAGCTAAATATAAATAAATAAAAAAAGAAAGATGAATAAATTGAAGTCAAATTAAGAATAAGAGTGGGGTTGATTAGTCAACAACTCTTGTGGTTCTAAATTTTATGAGCCAGCTTAATAAAAACAAAGTGAAATTCGTATGGGCCTACCTAATAACATTTCGACTCAAATTACTTTAAATGAATTCGATTTGATCCTTATACTTAGCTGTATAAAAAAGAATAAAGACTTGGTGATTTCTTTCCTTATTGGCTCCAAATTCTTACCTATGTTCTCATTTTGGTCATTTGTTTTATGCCTCTCTTTCTAATCTCTATCTAGTATGATGGTTTGGATTTATTTGGGGAGCATAAACACAAGGGTTGAGTGAAAGCGCATGGAAGTTTGAACCTTGGTAAAATTGCTCGAATACTGATGATAGACCTATAAAATCTCCTGGAATAGAAAAGGACATAAAACATGGGTGATCTTGGAATAACAACACAATAAATGCTATGAAAATGCACAATAATATGTAAGCAAACATGTGTAACACATCAGCTCTAAACAAGAACTAAGAATAGAGTATAAAATCATAAAATATATTAATTATTAATCAATCAATGAACTTGAAAGTTCGTACTAGGCATTGGATCGGTGACTATAATTGCTGCTTCGACGCGCTTTCACTCAACACTCATACTTATGCTCCATAAATAAAATAAGACCATTATATTAGACAAAGATTAGAAAGAGGCATAAAAAAATAAACAAAATAAAAAAATAGGTAGGATTTTGGATCCAATAAGGAAAGAAATCATAAGTGCTTTGTTATCTTTTATACAACTAAGCGTAAGGATCAAATCAAATTCATTTAAACATAAGGGCAAATAAAAAGCCACAGAAAATGAAAGGACATGAGCGACAGTCTATTTTCATTAGTGCAAGTGTTGATAAGTTCACAAAGTTCTTGAAAGAACCGATAACTTGATTTCCCACAAGCTATTACACTTAAATAATATGCTAACTTGCCTCAAGTAGCATGTAGTTTTTATATTTTGAAGCTCTCTTTCCATTAGAAAAAGAAACTATAAAATAAATTTGAATAAATAAATAAAGAAATATGGTTAATTTGAATAAATAAAAAAAGAAATATGGATAAACTAAAGTCAAATCAAGAACTAGAGAGTAGTTGACTAGGCAACAACTCTCATGATCCCAAATTTCATGAGCCAACTTAACAAAAATAAGGGAAAATTAGCATGGGACTACCTATGCTTGGACTAATTGAAAATAACATGATTTCTCTCTTACGCGCATGGACTTAAGTCTCTTGCTTGATTATTTAAGAATCATGAGAATGCAATTGACAAGCTTGACCGATGGTATTGAGGCGTGACTTGATGATCAAGCAGCACGATATGCAAATCCACACTTGCAAGGGATAAATTATGCTGCATTTCATTAATATAAGCAGGAATGCACACGTTTTGATGTTTAAGTGGCATAAAATGAAGTAAATTGGGCCAGAGTGTTATTACATCCGCCCACGGGAAATTGACCTTATTTCCATTAAGGAATCATGGGAGACAAGCTTCAATAGTGGCATTAGAGTGTGACCTGATGATCAAGCAGGACGACATGTTGCTTTCAATTAATCCAGGTGACAATGCAAACATTTGGATGTTTGGGATGCATATAATGATATAATTTGCACTGGAGTGTTATTAAGTAGGCCCACAAGAATTTCTCTTATTTTTGTTAAGCTGACTCATAAAACTTGAGACTATGAGAGTTGTTGGCTAGTCAACTCCTCTCTGATTCTTGATTTAACTTTAGTTTATTCATCTTTTTTTATTTATTTATTCATATTTAGCTTCTAATTTTCTCTTCTTATGGAATGAGGGCTTTTGCACTATGAAAATCGTATGCAACTGAATATTTTAGTTTCCTACCTTGCAGTGAAATAAATTGATATGGAACCTCCATGAATAAGCTTGAGAACCCCTTTTGAATTACGGACCCCCAACACATTAACATGAAAACCATAACTTGATTTCTCGCAAGGTAGAAAACTAAAATAATGTGCTCATTACCCTCAAGTATTCAGTTGCATGTGGTTTTTATAGTGCGAAAGCCCTTATTCCATAAGAAGAATAAACTAGATGTTAAATATGAATAAATAAATTACAGAAAGATAAATAAACTAAAGTCAAATCAAGAATGAGAAAGGAGTTGATAGGGCAACAACACTTATAGTCCTAAATTTTATGCGCTGCCATATGCCATCGATCAAGCTTGTCAATTGCGCTCCTATATTTCCTTATTCCTATCCTTGTATCATCAGGAGTCATCATCCTAAGAGGAGCAAGGAATGACTACAAAGCCAAGAAAAATGACTCGATTTAAACAAAAACTACACTTTTAAAGATTGGCAAATAGCTTCTCCTTCCTAAGAACTTCTAAGACACATCTGACATGAAAAACATGATCATCAAGATTCTTAGAATAAATCAAGATGTCATCAAAATACACAACTACAGATTTATAAAGCAATTCACGCAATATATGGTTCATTAATTTCATCAATGTACTAGGTGCATTTGTTAACCTAAACATCATAACTAACCAGTCATATAGACCATAATTGGTCTTTAAAGCCATTTTCCACTCATCCCCAGTTTTCATGTGAATATGATAGTAACCACTTTGCAAATCTATCTTAGTAAACAGACATGCACCATGCAGCTTATCAAACATATTATCTAACTTAGGGATAGGATGATGATACTTTATCGTTATTATGTTAATTGCATGACAGTCTACACATATTCTCCATGTGCCATCCTTCTTTGGAACCAAAATTACTGGAATCGCACAAGGACTTAACCTCTCACGCACATACCCTTTTGTCATTTGCTCATCCACTTACCATTGAAGCTCCTTTATTTCCTCGGGATTGCTTCGATAGGCTGGTTTATTTGGTATGGCATCCCCTGGCACGAAGTCTATTTGATGTTCTATACCCCTTTCTAGTGGTAAACTAATTGGCATTTCTTATAGGAAAACATCATCAAACTCCTGCAAAAGGTTAGCAAACATACTCGGCAAGGAAAGATCAAGGTCAATAGTGTTCAGGTATACATCTGCATAAGTAACCAAAAACACTACCCTATCATATGCAATGCATGCCTAATCTCACCTTCCTTAGCCAAAAACTACCTTTTTTCAGTTTAGGTTGCTCACTTGCTTAATTACCACTATCTTAACCATTCTTGGGTGGTTCAATAACATGCTTGGCATTTTCAATGTCGACCCTTTCTTTATCTAATTTACTTTAGTCATTATACACTTCCTTAGGAGAAAGAGGTGTCAATGTTACTTTTTCCCCTTCCTTCACAAAACTATACATATTAAGAAAGCCACCATGATGAGCTTTTCTATCAAATTTTCATGGTCTACCTAACAAGATATGGCCAGCATGCATTGACACTACATCACATAGCACCTCATCTATGGTGTGAAGGGTACAATAACCTGCTTATTCACCTTAATCTCACCAGAATTGTTAAGCCATAGTAATCTATATAGTCTAGGATGAGGTATCAAGTACAATCCTAGTTTTTCAACCATTGTAACACTAACAACATTAGTACAACTTCCATTATCAATGATAAGGATACAAGTCTTACCTTATACATGGCACCCGGTGGAAAATATATCCTTTGCTGCTGAATATCGTCATCATCCTTCATATCCGTACTGAGTGTATGCCTAGCAACCAAAAGATCACCCCTTATTGGCTCTTTAATACTAGCATCACTTCAATCTCCTAATTATGGAATTTTTTCCTCTTTATTGTCACTATCTTCACTTTCGGATTCAATCTCGCCATTCTATCTAACCACCATAGCTGCCTATTTGGACATAGGGAAGCAATGTGTAACACCCCAACTCAAACTTCCCATTGAATAGCAATATATATATATATATAACTTTATAAACATAATTTACTACTTAGTTACAATATACATTCATACAATTTAAGTGGCATGACATACTTAATATATATAAGAAATATTTATACAGTAGTTTAATTCACACAAGTTCCCAAAATGCCCCAATGCTTTAGATAACTCCTCTGGCCCACCTGATAATATTGACTGATGCAAAAAGAGCAATGCACAACTAAGGCTATCTACAACTGCACTAACCTGAAAAAAAAAATTGCTAAGGAATGAGCTAGCGACTCAATAAGCATTTAATTTACTAAACTATAGTATATTAGGCTAGAATTATCAAATCTTTATCAATACAGAAAATTATACCAACACTTAACTAACAATCACAAAATCAACCATTTCAGTTATTCTCATAAACATATAATTTCATCTCACGTAATGCAAATAATCTCAAACTCAACCAAGTCAAATAATTCAATTCCACATTATTTCTATCAAATTAGGATCAGATGACTCATCCTTACATTTCCTCACATTTTTAAATTTCGACCGCTTGACAAGACTATCCTCACATACTCGGGTAGCTATCCGCTCGGCTCGGCTTTCCGATCACACAATATCCATACAAAAGTCATCAATCCTTAATCACAATCATTTCACTTCACAACACATCACAATCAATTCACTTCACAACACATCACAATCAATTCACTTTATAACAAGCCAAAAACATAACTAATATCAACTCAGTCCAACGAAGAAATTATCAAGTAATCAAACAGCAGTCCCTACTCAATATACACAAAGTTTAGTCTATTAAATACTTACCAAAAGTTATAGGATAACAAAGTAATCCTATTCTTTTCTCTTACCACTTCCTTGCCTTTGGATGAACCTATTCACATATTCAATACAAATACAATTCAATCATAAGGCATAAATATATATATATATATTTACTATCAATAAAATATCACATTTCAACAAAATAACATATATTCTAGATATTAATATGATGCATGAGATGAATGACAACAAATCAACATATTTGTTGATGAAGGCAGCTTGTAGATACTGACTTAGAAATTACACCAAAACTTATGTACAATTAATAAAAATCTCATATTTTCCAGAATTACACTTCCATTTTTATAGAAACCATAGCAGAAAGAATCACCTCAAAATCATTGGTATAGAAATAGTTATGGCATTTTCTATACAGCTGCTCAAATTTCCATCTAAACAGAACAGAAAAAAGTTTCCTATTAAATGACTAATCAAACGAATGAATTTTCTGATGAAACTCTCCAGATATAAAGTTAACATTCTAAAGTTTCTATAGACACTAATTTTACTCAATTTGGACTTTTCTAGCTCAAGTTGTGAAACACACAATTAGCAACAAATTTCTGAATCCTAAGCCCGATTTCTGCTTAAAACAGTTTCGGGCAGGCCATATTAAGTTCAACATATCTCACGTTATACTTAACCAAAAATTATGAAATTTTTCAGACATATACTACATATATAAATGAACAACTTTCATGTTTAACTCTCTGCTTGTTTCAGCCTCTAAATGCCTCAAAATGTCAGCACAAAAACCAGGTCACCTGCTGAACCAAAAACAGAGCAGCAGCAAAATCGAACCTCATAAGTTCCTACTCACTCAACAATCTGCAAAACCATTTTACAGAGAAATTCTTGAGATATATACCTACAACTTTCATGTTTGAAAATTTTCGAGATAAAGCCTCTAAGGTCACGAAATCATAAGTGAAAAATCTGCCCAGAAATTTCAGCTTCAAGATCACAAGTAAAAGCATGTTTACTCTTGATTAAACAATTCCAAAACACATAATCATCAACAATTTCATATCATTAACCCTAATTTACAGCAAAATCAAGCAATTAAAATTACTCACCTTTGTTTTCCTTGATTAAGAAAGCCCAAATCTTTCAAGCTTAAAAGAAGAATTTGATTTTCACTTACTAAAAGTTTTGTAGAGTTTGATTTGGAAAATCAAAGTTGAAGAAGGAAAGGAGAAAAATGAGAGAGACAAAGAAGAAAAGGAAATTGGAAAGCATACGTAGATAAGAACAAATGAAAGAGGTGGTATATTGGTGTGGAAATAGGCAAATTACAATTTAATCCTCTTTCTTTCTAACTTTACAATTTAGTCCAAAATCATTACTTTTCAATTAAATCAATATGTAACTAAATAATTTATTTATCTACCACATAATATAATAAAATAGATCATATATAATCATGATGCAAATGACATGTTTAATGACATGCTAATGAATATTAATTATTAATAAAAAGAAATAAATAAATTTGGTTGTGACACAATGTGTCCATTTCCCAAGTACTTGAAGCACCTAATGTCTCTGTTTCTACTTTTGTTCAATTCGGGTTTAGTTTGTACTTTGGTGTCCGAACTCCCTTCTGCTTTGTTATCCTGCAAAACAAATTTATTATCATATTGTTTACCTCCTTTTTAAGTGCTATTGCATTTCAATTTGAAACTAGAACTACCTTTGGAGTCATTCTTTGTTGGCCATCTAGTTTTGAGTTGTTTTTCCACTTTGATGGAAATGTACACCATCTCATAAATCTCCACATAATGTTGTAACTCAATCCTATTCAATACCATATGCTCATACCACATAATAGCATAATCACTAAAATGATTAACCACCAATCTCATATGCTTCTCATCCGAAAAATTGTGACAATCAAAGATAAAATGAACCCCTTTTTCCTAATCTAAATAGGCTTCAAGGTTAGATTTACTTGCAAAGTTGGGTATTCTAAGTTTGATACTACCTAGGTTTCAGTCAACATCATCATTACCATACCTATTACCAACATAGTTGCTACCACCTCTACCTGATGTGCGTAAAATACACACATCTAAATGGGGTTTTTAAGATTGATTTTATGGACATTTGGATGTGAATTGGTCTCAACACTCACCTTATACATATGTTTGTGTGCATTAGGTCCAAAAGAGGTCAAAGGATGAAAAAGGAAAGAATTGGAGCAAAATTGGACGTCAAAGCTGCCGAAACGAGCTAAGTACGAGCATGAGGAAGCTGAACATGGCCGTGTTGATTTCAACACTGGCCGTGTTCTCAACACGGTCACAAACATGGGCCGTGTTACCAACACGGAGACAAACACGTCCGTGTTGGACATCAAAGAAGAAGTAGATTTTAGGAAGCATGGCCACAGAGAGTAACACGGCCAGGAACACCATCCCGTGTTGAGAACACAGCCAGGGACACGACCGTGTTGGAGGCGACAGGGGGTATTAATTAAAAGAACAAAAAGAAGAGAAGAAGAGGAGGCTAGGGTTAGAACGTCCCAAACCCTAATTTTTCTTTCTCTAAGGGTTTTCTGAGCTGAAACCAAGGGAAAAGGAGACTTGGATCAAGATTTCAATCAGATTTCCTTGAAGGATCGAAGATTAGGCGAGGTTCGTTGATTGATTTTCAAATCAAGCAAGAGGAACAAGAATCGATTCAATTGGAGCAAAAAGGATTTGGGGCTGTTTACTCTCATCTAAGGGAGTAATTGGGTTTTCTCTACCTTTTTACTTATTGTTGTAATTGAATTCTTATTTATTTTGAGAATGAACATGATTAGCTAGATTGATTAAATCCATTGGGATTTCTTTACTATGTTGGCTTGATATTATATTGTTGGATTGTTCGAGTTGATTTTGTACTCTTCTTGTTTTCAGTATTAATAAGATCATGCATTATTCATGAGACGTTGTGAATTGTGATGTTTAAATTGCTTTATAAGATTGAGAAATCCGTTTGGCAATTGGAATTTTGAATAACAAGAACTGGTTAATAATCGCTTAGAGATAAGGATAATTAACTAGCCGGATTAAGAATTAACAAAGCTTAATAGAGGCGGATTAAAGCTTAATGCTAATTTAAGAATCAATCGTTAGGAAGAGATTCCAACTTTAGGTTATTAGGTTTAGAAATTCGGTTATCGAGAGAGAGAAACCGAATTCGGTTAAGAATTCGTCCACGGGTAGCATAATTAGACTCACCGATCCTTTATCTTTTGTTCGGATGCCAACTAGTTTACATTCCCTTTGGGTTTTTCTTCTTGTCTTGATTATTTCGTTTATCAATCACTTTTGCATCTCCCTTAGGACTTAGCTCGTAGTTAATAGTTAGTTTAGAATTTATTCATCATCCATTTTAGGTTAATATAACAAAGAACAAAGGAGTAACTCTAGGCTTTCGCTTTCCCGAGGAATACGACCTTGATACTCGCCATTAGTGCTAGACTGCATCGATAGGTACACTGCATTAGATTGTAGCTAACACGAGTAGCAACCCATCAAGTTTTTGGCGCCATTGCTGGGGAATTGTTTGAAAACTAGAGTGAAATTTGCTATTTGTTAATTTAGCCATTTTTTTTCTTTCTTATTATTTTATGATTTTTATTTTTATTTGTTTATTTATTTTATTTTATTTGTACATATTTATTTAGCTTAAGTTTATGATTCAGATAGTGAATGATAAGGAGGTTCAATGCTAAACTCAAACTCTTTGTGTGACGCATTGGAAAATGGGATTAGGAGCCAAGAGAGTGCTAAAAATTGGGATACCCGTGCATCTTTAGAAGCTCGAGTGGAATCGTTTTGCAAGGCTACCGATCAACTCTCCACTCCTATCCTTTCATCTCATGTTTTTTATGAATTTTGTTGTGGTTTACATTTGAGTAATGATTGTCCATTGTGCACTGATTTTACTCCTTATTCTTATAACTGTGAACAGGTGAATTATATGGGCAATTGGCCAAGTGACTCGTATGGAAGCACCTATAATCAAGAGTGGAGTACTCATTCACCCTATGGATGGAGCTTAGATGGCCCAAAACCACCAAAATCTCAGCAACCACATCAGCAGCCTACTCTTGCACCTTCAACTCAAGATGAAGAGTTAGTGTCGGAGGAGCTGATGATGAGGTTCATTACAAGTCTTGATGATAGATTCCAACAAACAGAGAGGATACTTGAAGATCAACAAGCCTCGATTAACAACATAAAGCATCAAGTAGGCTTAGTCTTCAAGTTACTAGTGGAAGAGCAATTGAGAACTCCATCAAACGCTGCTGAATCCGAGGAACATTTGATCGCCATCACTTTGCGTTCAGGTGAGAATTTTTCTGGTTTATCTATTATGTTTGACGATGATGCTTATGTGCAGGACGACTCTTTGAACATGGAGATAGAACCAGAAAAGGAAGAGGCAAACATGATCCCTCTGAAAGACAATCAACAGGAATGTACAGTTGATGATGCTGAGTTGCAGTTAGAGGAATTGTTGGTAGATTTTCCGCAAGTCCCTTCGATGATGGAAGATGAGCACGAGTTGTCCAATGAAGAAGTCTTGGAGGAGCTAGAGTTTCTCCTAGCAAGTGAACCAAGCCAAGGACTGAAGAAAACCATCAACACTCTTGAAGAAATTGCCCAACCGTCGATCCTTCCAATTGTTGAAACTCTAGCTTTCAAATTGGAAGAGCCCCTAGAGCATCATGACTACGTGCAAATATATGAGGAGCGAGTTTTGCCCATCATCTTGGCGGCTTGCTTGGCCTTCGGAAGAGGAAGTTGACGATTATCCCTCTAAGCGGATATTTGAAGCCATTTGCTTGGAAGAAGGATGGATGGTCGCCAATCCCCACCGTTTGCTTTTCACCATGAGCCCAGCTAAGAAGACTCATCACATCAAAAAGAAGCGCTTTTGGGAGGCACCCGAAATTCTATTTTTCAATTTGAATACTTTACCCTTGCATTGTGAACTTAGTTGATTAGGTTTTGTAGTTGGTTTTTGTTAAGTTTTATTTATGTTGAGTGTATGAGTTGAGGATTTATTGGTTTTGCAGATGAGAAAGAGTGAGAAAGTGCTGAGAATCACAACTTTTGCATTATCTGGAGATCAACACGGGCGTGTTCAAGACCGTGTTCATTAACACGGCCCATGTTCTGATTGAAGAAAATCAAACTAAGCTGAACACGTTCACAGAAGCTAATACGGGCATTTATGCCCTGCCGTGTCCACAACACGTTCCCGTGTCAAAGACCGTGTCCGTAACACGGGCGTGTTCTGAGAAGTGGTAAGTCAGCACGTTTTTATTCGCTTAACACGGCCCGATATCCATACCGTGTTCATGAACACGGCCCCTGTTTTCGAACACGGGCGTGTTCCGCACACTTGCCTATATATACCACTTCATTCAAAAAAAATTTTGCTCTCCCCCATCTCTTACTCTCTCACATCTTATTTCTCATTTCGAAGACTTTGAATATTGCATTTGTCAAGTAAGTACCCTCCAACTTCATTTTTCATTATTTTGTTTTGATATTAGTTCGAATTTATATTTTCTTTGTGTTGGAATTTTATGTTTCAATTTTTTTTATTTTTTTTTTATTTCCTTATTTTATTATTTGGTGTATGCATTTACATTCATGTTTGTGCTTTATTTTCTTTTATTTTCTTTAATATAGTTTATATACTTAACTTGCTCATATTTTCCGTTTTTCTTTTCTACCATTATTTATGATTGTGATTAATTCCTTATTTTTCTCTTTATTATTATTGTCGGTCGCTAAACAATAGGCTCTGTCATAGATAGTCAACTCTGTTTGTGTCTATTTTACATTAGCATGTTGGTTTTCCTGTGATGGATTATGGCGAAGTAAACTCCATATGGATGAATTGCAAATTTAATTGGTTAGCATCGGTTGGCAGTGTTGTGGATTAAATTTTCTTTGCAAGACATTGAGCAGTTTAATTTTATCGAGTTAAATCATTTGGTTTATCCATTTTATGCCGTTATGCTGCCAGAATTTTGTTGATCCTTAGTACTAAAAGTTTCCTTTTCAGGTACCATGTCCACTAGACGAGGATCAGGAGTTTACAAGAGGAGGCGGACCGATGGTTCCTCTTCCTCTCGATTGTCAGGCGCTGCACCGACTAGTTCAGGCCAAATTAGACCACCGCAGCCATCGATTCCTACTTTTCCAAGGGCAGCCCACCTTTGAGCGGGAGATATCAATCGATGAGGCATAAAGATTTGGGAAAGGGCGAGGATAGATCGCCAAGACGGAGACCGCTTGACTTGCACCGCAATCACCGATATCTTGAGACACCCCATTTCAACATTTCTTTGACATTGTTGAACCAACATATAGGGAGTTGACTGTGGAGTTTGCCAAGACTTTCTTTCTCGCAAAGCCGGTTCGCGGGACTTCCAACAACCGGATGCGATCGATTTCGGACTAGCAATGCAGACTTTCACGATGAGTGTACAGCGGTTTGGGGTACACTTAGGCTTGTGGACCGAGGAGGATGCAACTGGAGAGGTTTATAGTCGTATACACACGCCTGGTGTGTCATATCCGCAGATGTGGGCTGAGATTTCCGATGACACTTTGAGGGTTCTGATGCGGCACCCAAGGCGTCTAACTTGCCCGAGGATCATGGGTACTTGCATGCATTACCGGCTAGGACCATCAACGGCAGGGAGATAGTGGTGGTGTCGTTACCCGGCCAGACCTGTTTATACTTTACAAAGATGCACCAAAGACCACCGACATGGGGTACTTATTGGCAGACGATGATCGGTGCCTTCAGCAACAACTCAAAGAAGGTATTTTTCTATTTTGGGACTTACATTACTCGACTGGCTAGAAGCTTAGGAGTTTTGGAGGAAGCGATACCACATTTGACAGAGCTGGGGGTGATGGAAACGTTGGGACTTCCCCAAATGGTTAGTATGGGGATGGTGACTCATAGGCGTGGTCCGCTAGGACCGAGTATAGACCGAGGAATGCTCTCTTGGCGACTCGGAGAGAGCGACCGCCCCACGAGCCCATGGTACACAGGGATGTCCCACCTTCTTCCGATATTCCGAGTCTTCCTTGGACTGCCTACTTCAGCTCCTTTTGGGTCTTCTTCAGCTATTTTAGGAGTCTCCCCAATTGAGTTTAGAGAGCTGCAGCTTAGAGTGTAGAGGTTGGCAGAGGAGCAGCAGCAGCATTTCATTCGACAAGAGGCTTTTCAACAGGACCTTTACGGCTCGATCGAGTTTGAGCCGATGATGGCTCGGTTTGAGAGGCAGAGGGCTATGCTTCAAGCCCTGATTGAGCAGGGAGGTAGGTTAGAGGCCTCTATGGCCAATGACATGTTCGATGATATTTTTGCTACAGACTTTGCACCTGCCTGTCCATAGAGCCGGGTTCCAAAGCAGAGCCATTTTGACATCCCTCTAGTGGATGATCCAGCTGGCCCTCCCTCTCCAACTGAGCACCCTTCAACACAGCAGCCTGACGAGCCTCCTATCGACTCTGCTCCTGCTGATCCACCAGCTCCTGCATGTGACACTACTTCCGATCCTCAGAGAGCAGCCACTCCTCCACCACAGACTAGCCAGCGCCTTGATATACCTGCTGATGCACCTCTTTTCACTCCGGAGCCATAATCAGGGCAGTATTAGTTTCTTTTTCCTTCTTCATTTCATATATTTTGTACACTGAGGACAGTTTGTCCTTCAAGTGTGGGGTGGTGATATCAATATATACTTACTTTCATGTTCTATTATTTTGTATATGAAATTTAGATCATTTTCTAGTGTATATATCGCATTTCATTTATTCCATCTTAGTTATTTGTTTATTCTTTGTGCAATTTTTTTGTAAAATTTTGAAAATTTTTCACTGTGTTTCGATGCTCTTACTGTTGACTTGCTTTTGAAATCCTGTTTATGTCCATGTGATCGGGTAAAACCGATAGTGTTGAGTCTTGCAGAAGAATGTAAGATAATTAGTTTGAGTTTTGCACTAAGTTGCTTTGGTCTATTTAATTCTGTTTTGATAATTTTTATTTGGAACCTACTCAAAAAGCACACTTGTGAGAAATTGAGCCTAAATTGTAAGCATACACGTTATATGCTTTTATTTATTTCTTGTTGAGAGTGCCAATTACTGTTTTTACTTTTAGAACTTGCTCGGTAATGCTTATGAGGGCCACAAGGAGAGTTTAACACTTTAGTATGATAGAGGCACTTAGGTTTTTCATTCTAGCCAAATAGCCTTCATTTGTTTATTGATTCTATAGATAACCCTTTCTTTCACCATTTTTTTTATCATATTCTATTACCACTTAGTTTTATTCTGCTTTGGGTTATGATTTTGCACATGAGTTGTTTTTATTGGGAACTTTTATCTTGGGAATAGCTTTAGAATCTTGTAGCAGCTTACTTCAATCCAAAAAGAAATTCACTCTATTATGTGAATGTTCTGCCCTTATGAAAAAAAAAAAAAGAATAAGAGGGAAAGGTGATGAAAAGAAAGAAAGTAAGTGAGCTAAACATTTTGACTTGATTCCTATTTCCCACCTTGGACTACTATCCATTGTTTACCCCTTGTGAACATTGTGACTTGTGTGCATGTCATGTATTTCATTGCAGAACACCATAGGTTCAACTCTGACCAAATTTACCTACCCTTACCTAATCCCCATTACAAACCTTATAAAGACCTCTTGACATGGTTGTTGACTCTCCATAAGTGGTAGGAGTAGGATTTAAGAGAAAGCATATAGTAAGTAAGGCAGTAGTTGATGCATTGAGCGATTAAACACTACCCTTTAAACACTTTAAGTGATTTAGAGTGAATCTGGTGAGGAGATGGTTCTGAATAATTTCCTTAAGATAGTATTTTATGAATTATTGGCATCTTGGTTGTGATACTTGAATTGATTGCTTCGTTTCTTTTTGTTTGACTTGTGCTTGTTAAGGATCTGTGCAGGAACTCTCTAGCTTGTTTGTCAGTTTAAGTATTGTTCCTTAGTGGTTTATTTTCCTTATTTTACTTTTGATTGCTTGAGGACAAGCAATGAGCTAAGTGTGGGGTTATTTGATGTGCGTAAAATACACACATCTAAATGGGGATTTTAAGATTGATTTTATGGACATTTGGATGTGAATTGGTCTCAACACTCAACTTATACATATGTTTGTGTGCATTAGGTCCAAAAGAGGTCAAAGGATGAAAAAGGAAAGAATTGGAGCATAATTGGACGTCAAAGCTGCCGAAACGAGCTAAGTACGAGCATGAGGAAGCTGCACATGGCCGTGTTGATTTCAACACTGGCCGTGTTCTCAACACGGTCACAAACATGGGCCGTGTTACCAACACGGAGACAAACACGTCCGTGTTGGACATCAAAGAAGAAGTAGATTTTAGGAAGCACGACCACAGAGAGTAACACGGCCAGGAACACCATCCCATGTTGAGAACACGGGCAGGGACACGGCCCTGTTGGAGGCGACAGGGGGTATTAATTAAAAGAACGAAAAGAAGAGAAGAGGAGGAGGCTAGGGTTAGAACGTCCCAAACCCTAATTTTTCTTTCTCTAAGGGTTTTCTGAGCTGAAACCAAGGGAAAAGGAGACTTGGATCAAGGTTTCAATCAGATTTCCTTGAAGGATCGAAGATTAGGCGAGGTTCGTTGATTGATTTTCAAATCGAGCAAGAGGAACAAGAATCGATTCAATTGGAGCAAAAAGGATTTGGGGCTGTTTACTCTCATCTAAGGGAGTAATCGGGTTTTCTCTACCTTTTTACTTATTGTTGTAATTGAATTCTTGTTTATTTTGATAATGAACATGATTAGCTAGATTGATTAAATCCATTGGGATTTCTTTACTATGTTGGCTTGATATTATATTGTTGGATTGTTCGAGTTGATTTTGTATTCTTCTTGTTTTCAGTATTAATAAGATCATGCATTATTCATGAGACGTTGTGAATTGTAATGTTTAGATTGCTTTATGAGATTGAGAAATCCGTTTGGCAATTGGAATTTTGAATAACAAGAACTGGTTAATAATCGCTTAGAGATAAGGATAATTAACTAGCCGGATTAAGAATTAACAAAGCTTAATAGAGGCGGATTAAAGCTTAATGCTAATTTAAGAATCAATCGTTAAGAAGAGATTCCAACTTTAGTTTATTAGGTTTAGGAATTCGGTTATCTCGAGAGAGAAACCGAATTCTAAGAATCACGGGTAGCATAATTAGACTCACCGATCCTTTATCTTTTGTTCGGATGCCAACTAGTTTAGATTCCCTTTGGGTTTTTCTTCTTGTCTTGATTATTTCGTTTATCAATCACTCTTGCATCTCCCATAGGACTTAGCTCGTAGTTAATAGTTAGTTTAGAATTTATTCATCATCCATTTTAGGTTAATATAACAAAGAACAAAGGAGTAACTCTGGGCTTTCGCTTTCCCGAGGAATACGACCTTGATACTCGCCATTAGTGCTAGACTGCATCGATAGGTACACTGCCTTAGATTGTAGCTAACACGAGTAGCAACCCATCAACCTATTACCACCATAGTTGCTACCACCTCTACCCAAATTAGGGTTTCGCCTAGCTCTTATACCTACGCCATAATTTACCCCAAATCCTCCCCTACCAGCTCCTATGAATGCAGGGTTATCGTGATCCATATAAAGTTTATCATAATATCGATCATTTCCAATAGGTTCTTGTCTACGATCACCTTGCCCTACATCCACTCCAACATTGTGCCTATTACCATTATTCCCTCCAAGTGCAGTAATTTGATTTATAAGGGTTTTTGGGGTAGCCTCCAGAGTTCTAATCATCTCCCTTGTATCTAACTCAAATCTTTCCAACCTCTCATTCAAAGTAGTTATGTTTCATTGTAATCTCTCATTCTCATACATTTGTGGCAAAGAAATGCCGTTTGTATCCTAGCCTCATTATTATTGCCACCATTACTACCATTTGAACCACTTGACATGGCTGCAATAAAAGGTTAGAAAAACAGTAAAAAAATCAATTCAATTTGATCCTTACACCTAGCTGTATGGAAGAGAATAAAGAACTTGTGATATTTTTCCTTACGAGATCTGAAATCCTACCTATATTCTCATTTAATTTGTTTCTATTATATCTCTCTTTTTAATCTCTATCTGGAATGATGGTTTGGTTTAATTTGGGAGCATAAACATGAGTGTTAAGTGAAAGCGCGTGGAAGCGGCAATCATAGGCACCGATCCAATGCTTCGAAGAATGTGAAGAAAGAAAATTAGTTGATCATATATTGATATCATTCTTCGAATGATCACGGACGAATATTTTGGAGGAAAGAAGGAACAACAAGAATCGAGGAACACCCAAATATTCCGATTTAGAATTTGTACCATTAGATCTCCATCCTTCATTATTCCTCTGGGCACGAGGACTCTTGATGATGCAAGGTTTGGCATAAGGAATCCCATGAACGAAATTGACAAGCTTAACCGAGGGTATTGGGCCTTAGCTTGATGATCAAGTAGAATGAGCCATAAATCCATGAGCATAAAGGAGAAATTATTTTGTTTTTATTAATCCAAGCATAATACAAGCCGGAATTCGAGCTCTTTGATTTTTGAAATGCATACAATGAAGTAATTTGGATCGGAGTGTTTTTACGTAGGCCCACATGAATTTACCCTTATTTTTTTAAGCTGGCTCATAAAATTTGGGAGTACGAGCATTATTTCCCAGTAAACTCCTCTCTAATTCTTGATTTGACTTTAGTTTATTCATATTTCTTCATTTATTTAATCATATTTAGCTTCTTGTTTCTTCTTCTTATGGAATAAGGGCTTTCACGCTATAAAAACTACATGCAACCGAATCGATGCAACCCCAAAGCCCGAAGAACCAAGTAGCCAACTAAGTCAAGGAGCTCAAGTTCCAAGCCCAAGTGATCCATTATTCATTAAGGGAGACCAATTACATGAATTAGAGCTAAGATAATGAAGGGGGCCTTAAATGGTATTATTTAAGATATTTGGGCCAAGCCTTCGAAGCCATATGAAGAGTTAGAGTTAATCAAGCCCAATCTTGTTATTAACATAGTTCAACATGTTGGGGCATGAATCTTTAAGTTGTGGATGAAATTTTACTCAATGGAACAAGGGAAGGCCAAATTCTTAAAGAGAAAGCAAGGAAAGGAGCTTAAAGAGGAAACAAGAAGGTGCATGCTTGTGAGCTTGACCTAGGCACCTAATTTTATTTAGGAAAAAAGGGCACCTTTTAGTTATTTGAAAATATTATATATTGATTTAGTCTATTCTTCCTATATCAAAGATTGCCTAAATCACTGTAGTTACTTATTTTATTATTTAAGAAACTTTTTAGTCTTTGATTTTTATTTTCCTATTCTAGTTTCTTCCTAAACGTGTAAAGGAATTTAAGTTTATATCTTTGGCAATTTAAACACACTATAGCTGAATGGTTCAAGTTAATGAATGTTCTTATTATTGATTCCATTGAGAGAATTCAATTCTTGGTTCTTCTAAGAACTTGTGAACTTATCAAGACTTGTTCTTCTAGCGTTCTTTAAGACTTATCACTCACCTTTTTTTTAATCTCGAGTGTGGCGTCCAAAACCCTTCTATACCAAGATTCACACTTCTAGTAAAGTGTTGGGTCGAGGTCTTTGTTCATGAATCTAAGTTTAGACTTTCTTGGCAATAATTCCGCAACGTGTTTCTTGCAAAATCCATCAAGAATCACATCATTTGGTATCAGAGCTAAGGCTGAAAATCAAGTTCTATTTATCCTTTGATATCTTCCTTGTTTGTGTGTTAAAATTTCTATCCTACAACCTTAATTTTTTTTCCTTTCACCTATTCCTTTGAAAACTTGGTTGCCATCTATCATCCATTCACCAAGCTCGAAAATTTGAGCCTTTAATTTCATGTTCTTTATTTCTTTGATTCAAGTTTAGTTATTTCAATTTAGTTATTGGTAAAAAAAAGAGAAAAGCAAAGAAAAGAAAAGAAAGAAAAATAAAAGCAAAGAGAAAAGAAGAAAGGAAAAGAATACAAAAAGTAAGAAAGTTTCGAGTCATCAAAGAAAATCCAAGTTCGTTATATTTCTTCATTTTTGAGTAAGATATTTTATTCAAGTTATTAAGGCTATTTTGTTTATCATTTATTGCTGCCATATAACATACCTTCACACCATACTAGTTGTTTTACTTTTACCTTAACCATTTCATTTGAACCCATTTTCTTAAAAACGTGCTACTTAAGCTTTAGAAAGATTTTGAGTAGTGTCAATCAAGCTCTAAAAAGGCTATTTTGATTAAGAAACACTTAGTACTTACAAAAACTATAGAAAGAATTAGAGTGGAAAAAGGCAAGAGTGCGTGAGTCTAAAAGAGGGTAAAAGCCAATTTGTGTGAAACACGAGAGTATGACCTTTTTTTACTGCAAACACATGAGGGAGTGTGTGAGGAACAACAAATTTCTTTGTTTTGCAGATTTACATAATGTCTCAAAGTAAAGATAAAGGGATTGTAGAGAATGAGCTAAAGGATGTGGACTTAAAATTGTACATGAAGGTTATACAAGGGATCTTAGAACGGCTCAATCTAAGGTTCAAGAGCATGGATGAGAGGTTGGAGAGGGTGGAGTCAAGTTCCCAAAGGGGATAGCTTAGGCATCTCAACCAACACAACGGGAGGCCAAGGTACACCCATGACATGGACCATGAAGAATATGATGATGATAACTTTGAAGAGGTGGAACATGGATCTAATGCAAATCGGGGTAGATTTGACAATGATGAAAGAGGAGTAAGAAGAGTAGATGGGAACTTGGGAAACATTAAGATGAAAATCCCAACTTTTCAAGGAAAGAGCGATCTCGAGTCTTACCATGAGTGGAAAAAAAAGTAGAGCTTATGTTCGATTGCCATAACTACTCGGAAGAGAGAAAGGTAAAACTTGTTGCTGTAGGATTTACTTATCATATTATTATTTGGTGGGACCAACTTTTGATAAGTAGGAGGAGGAATCAAGGGCATCCGATTTCCACATAGGAGGAGATGAAAGCTGTGATGAGGAGACATTTTATTCCTCAACATTATCTTAGAGAATTGCATAATATATTGCAAAGTCTAGTGCAAGGATTTAAGAGTATTGAAGAATAGTATAAAGAGATGGAGATTGCAATTATTCGGGCTAATGTGGATAAGACCGCGAAGCAACAATGGCAAGGTTCCTTCAACACTAAGAGGATTGAACCGAGACATAGCTAATATGATTAAACTTCAACACTATGTGGAGATGGAGGATATGTCATACATGGCCATGAAGATTGAGAGACAATTGAAGAGCAATAGTGCCAAAACTAATTCAGCCTCAACTTCCGAAGGGAAGTTGAATTAGAAGAAGGATAACAAGACTATTTTTAAGCCTAAATTTGAGTCTTTCAAGGATTATAAAGTGGAGGGCACAACAAATTCTAAGGTAAATCCACTCCTCAAACATCCAAAACTAGAGATATTAAATGTTTTAGGTGTTTGGGAATGGAACACATAGCTTCTCAATGTCCAAACAGAAGAGCCATGATTATGAGGGACAATAGGGAAGTAAAGTTCGAAAGTGACGAAGAAGAAGAGAAGCCACCCCTAGAAGATGGTAGTGACCAAGAGTATGCAGAACATGGTGATATGTTAGTGGCAAGGTGAGCATTGAGTTTGCAAGCAAAAGAGGAATAGGTACAAAGAGACAATATCTTTCATACTAGATGGTGAGTCAAAGATAAGGCATGTAGCATGATAATTAATGGGGGTAGTTGTACTAATATGGCTAGTATCGAACTTGTTGAAAAATCATGTTTGCCAACTTTTAAACACCCTAGGCCATTTGAGCTTCAATGGTTGAATGATTGTAGTATGATTAGAGCTGCTAAGCAAGTATTAGTGTCTTTCTTTATTGGTAGGTATAAGAATGAGGTGTTGTGGAATGTGGTGCCTATGCATGCTTGACATATTCTTTTAGGCTGCCCATGGTAATTTGATAGACGAGTCATGCATGATGGTTTTACTAACAAATACTCTTTTAGAATGAATGCCCAATCTATTACACTTGTTCCTTTGACACCCAAAGAGGTGTATGAAGACCAAATGCACATGAAAAAGGAGACCAATACAAAACACATGAGTGATGGTGTGCAAGAAAAGAAAGAAAATGAGAGCATGAGTTCACAAAAAGAAAAATAATAAAGAGAGTATGCGCATGAGAGAAAACATAAAAAGGTGAGGGTGTGAAAAGTGAGAAAAAGGAAAGGAAAGAGAAGACAGTGTGAGGTGAAAAAAGCCTCCTTGGCCAATCAGACCATGTTTGTAGCTGCGAAACTAACGACTCTATTAGAAAGTAGAATTACCAACTTTTACATGAATTTTCAAGTGGATGAATGCCCTACTCCAACAGCTAAATCGATGCATCGCTTATTCCCTCAATGTAAAAAAAGGCCTATTTTAATGCTAATAAGCTTAATTCTTCTTTGCCTAGTGCTTTTGTCTCTTTGTTGTAGGAATTTGATGATTTATTTCCCAAAGAGATCCCACATGGATTACCACCAATTAGGGGAATAGAGCATCAAATTGATTTCATTCATGGATTACCTATTCCTAATCGGCCTGCCTATAGGAGCAACCTTAAGGAGACTAAGGAGCTACAAAGGCAAGTTGAAGAATGATGACTAAAGGATTAATTAGCGAAAGCATAAGCCCGTATAGATTTCCATTTTTACTTGTGCCTAAAAAGGACGAAACATGAAGGTGCATTGATTGTCGTACCGTCAACAAAATCACTATAAAGTATAGACATCCCATTCCTATGTTAGATGATATGCTTGATGAATTACATAGTGCTTGTATCTTTTCTAAGATTGACTTAAAGAGTGGTTATCACCAAATCCGCATGAAAGAGAATGATGAATGGAAAACTGCATTTAAAACAAAACATGGATTGTATGAGTGGTTAGTTATGCCTTTTGGCCTTACTAATGCACCAGTATATTTGTTAGCCTTATGAATCATGTTTTGTGTGCTTTTATAGCAAAATTTGTAGTTGTCTATTTTGATGATACACTTGTTTATAGTCATAACTTGGATGATCATATGGAGCATGTGCGCATGCTGTTACATGTTTTGCGCAAGGAATCTTTATTTGTCAATTTCAAGAAGTGTTCTTTTTGCACTAATATCAAGGTTGACACTTCTAGTAAAGTGTTGGGTCAAGGTCTTTTTTCGTGAATCTAACTTTAGACGTTCTTGGAAATAATTTCACAACGTGTTTCTTGCAAAATCCATTAAGAATCACATCACGAATAATTGAGGCTAATGAACATATTATTTTAGTTTTCTAGCTTGTGGGAAATCAAGTTATGGGTTCTTTCAAGAACTTTGTGGACTTATCAACACTCGCACTAGTGACATAGACTTATCCCTCACATCCTTCCTTTCTCTTTTGTTCTTTGTCTACCCTTGTGTTTAAATCAATTCAATTTGATGCTTACGCTTAGCCGTATGGAAGAGAATAAAGAACTTGTGATTTCTTTCCTTATCGGATCTGAAATCTTACCTATGTTCTCATTTTATTTGTTTCTTTTATGGCCTTCAATCTAATCTTTATCTTATAAGATGGTTTGGTTTTATTTGGCAAGCATAATCATGAGAGTTGAGTGAAAGCGCATGGAAGCAGCAATTATAGGCACCGATCCAATGCTTCGACAAATGCGAAGAAAGAATATTAGTTGATCATGTATTTATATCATTCTCCAAATTATCACGGATGAATCTTTTAAAAGGAAGAGGGAACAATGAGAATCGAGGCACGCTAAAAATTCTGATTCAGGATTTGCACTACTAGGATTTGTATACTTCCTTGTTCTTCTAGGCACGAGGACTCCTAATGACACAAGGTTTGGCATAAGGAATCATGGGGTTTAGTTTGATGGACGATATGTAAATCCACGTACGTAAGGGAGAAATCATGTTGTTTTCAATTTATCCAAATGTAATACAAGTGACAATGTCAGCATAAGAGGAAGAAACTGGAAGCTAAATATGAATAAATAAATAAAGAAAGATGAATAAACTAAAATCAAATCAAGAACGAGAGAAGAGCTAACTGGGAAATAATTTTTGTAGTCCCAAAATTTATGATCCAACTTAATGAAAATAAGAGAAAATTTGTGTGGGCCTATGTAATATCAGTTTAACCCAAATTACTTCATTATCTGCATTTCAAACATCAAAGAGCTCGAATTTTAGCTTGTATTTACACTTGGATTAATCGAAAAAAACATGATTTCTCACTTACGCACGTGGATTTACATCTCATTTTACTTGACCATCAAGCTAAGGCCCAATCCTAGCGGTCAAGCTTGTCAATTGCATTCCCAGGATTCTTTATGCTAAACCTTATGCCATCAGGAGTCCTTGTGCCTAGATGAACAAGGAAGGATGGAGATCCCAATGGTGCAATCCCAAATTGGAATATTTAAGCGTGCCTCGATTCCTATCGTTCCCTTTTCCCTCTAAAAGATTCATCCCTGATCATTCGGAGAATGATATCAATACGCGATCAACTAATTTTCTTTCTTCACATTCGTCGAAGCATTGGTTCAGTGCCTATGATTGCTGCACTAGCGAACCTAGACTTATTGCTCACATCTTTCCTTTCTTTTATGTTCTTTGTCTACCCTTGTGTTTAAATTAATTTGATTTTATCCTTACACTTAGCCATGTAATAAAATAAAGAACTTGCTATTTCTTTCCTTATCGGATTCTAAATCCTACTTGTGTTCTTATTTATTTGTTTCTTTTGTTCTTCTCTTTCTAATTGATGTCTCGTATGACGATTTCATTTTATTTGGCAAGCATAAATAGGACTGTTGAGTTAAAACAAGTGGAAGTGACAATCATATGCACCGATCCAATGCCTGGACAAATGCGATGAAAGAAAATTAGTTGATCGAGTATTGATATCATTCTTCCAATAATCGCAAACGTAACTTTAAGAGGAAAGAGGGAACATCGAGAATCAAGACACACCCAAATATCCCGATTCATGATTTGCACTAATAGGATCTCCATCATTCCTTGTTTATCTAGGCATGAGGACTCCTAATGACACAAGGATTAGCATAAGGAATCGTGGGAATGCAATTAAGAAGCCTAACTAGTGGCATTAGGGATTGGCTTGATGATCAATCAGGACAAGACGTAAATCCACGAGCGTAAGGGAGAAATCATATTGTTTTCAATAAATCCAAGCGTATATAAGTGGGAATTTGAGCATTTTGATTTTGGGACACATATAATTAACTAGTATGGGTCAGAGTGTTATTAGGTACGCCCATGCGGATTTTCCCTTATTTTTATTAAGCTAGCTCATAAGATTTGTGACTACGAAAGAAAATTCATGTAGGCCTACCTAATAACACTACATACCAAATTACTTAATTATATGCATCCTAAAGATTAAAAAGCTCTCATTCCTGATTATATTATGTTTCGATTCATCGATAACATTATGATTGCTCCCTTATGCATGTGGATTTACGCCATGTCCTGCTTGATCTTCAAGTTAAGCGTTAATGCCACCGGTCAAGCTTATCAATTGCATTTCCATGATTCCTTATGCCAATCCTTATGTCATCATGTGTCGTCGTATCTAGTGGAATAAGGAATGATGGAGATCCTAATGGTGCAAATCTTGAATCAGAATATTTGTTCCTGATTAGATTCTTATCATTTCCTCTTTCTTCCAAAAGATTCATCTACGATCATTCAGAGAATGATATCAACACTCGATCAACTAATTTTCTTCCTTCGCATTCATCGAAGCATTGGATCGGTGCCTAAAATTATCGCTTTCATGCAATTTCACTCAACATTCATGTTTATGCTCCCCAAGTAAAACCAAACTATCATACTAGACAGAGATTAGAACGAGAGACATAAAAGAAACAAACAAAATGAGAATATAGGTAGGATTTCATATCCGATAAGGAAAGAAATCACAAATTATTTATCCTCTTCCATACGACTAAGCGTAAGGCTCAAATCAAATTGATTTAAACACAAGGGTAGACAAAGAACATAAGAGAAAGGATGAGAATCGAGGCATGCATAGATATTCTTATTCATGATTTGTACCATTGGGATCTCCTTCATTACTTGCTCCACTAAGGATGAGGACTCTTGATGACATAAGGATTGGTGTAAGGAATCATGGGAATGCAATTGACAAGGTTGATTGGTGGCATTGGGTCTTTGCTTGATGGTCAAGTAGGATTAGACATAAATCCATGCGCATAAGGGTGACATTATGTTGTTTTCGATTAATCCAAGTGTAATATGAGTGGGAATTCAAGCGCTTTAATGTTTGGGATGGATATAATGAAGTATTTTTGATCGGAGTGTTATTAGGTACCCCCACATGAATTTTTCGTTATTTTCGTTAAGCTGGCTCATAAAATTTGGGACTATGAGAGTTGGTAACCAGTCAACTCCTCTCTAGTTTATTCCTCTTTCTTTATTTATTTACTCATATTTAGTTTCTAGTTTCTTCTTCTTATGGAATGAGGGATTTCATACTACAAAAACTGCATGCAATCAAATATTTGAGGCTAGTGAGCATATTATTTCAATCTGCTACCTTGTAAAGAATTAAGGTATGGGTACTTTCAAGAACTTGCATACTTATGAAGATCTACACCAGCGAACCTAGATTTATTACTCACGTCCTTCCTTTCTCCTATATTCTTTGTCTACCATTGTGTTTAAATCGATTAAACTTGATACTTACGCTTAGCCATAGAAGAGAATAAATAAATTGTGATTATTTTCCTTATTGGATCTGAAATCCTACCTATGTTCTCATTTTTTCTTTTCTTTTGTTCGTTTCTTTCTAATCGATGTCTTATATGATGGTTTGGTTGTATTTGGCAAGCATAAATAAAAGTGTTGAGTTAAATCACGTGGAAGCAAAAATCATAGGCACTGATATAATGTTTGGACAAATGCAATGAAAGAAAATTATTTGATCGATTATTGATATCATTCTTTAAATGATTGCGAATGAATCTTTTGGGGGAAAGAGGGAAGGTTGAGAATCGAGACACGCCCAAATATTCTTATTCATGGTTTACACCAATAGCATCTCCATCATTTGTTGTTCCTCTATGCACGAGACTCCTCATGTCACAAGGATTGGCAAAAGGAATCATGCGAATGCAATTAAAAAGCCTAACTAGTGACGTGGGGATTTGTTTGATGATTAAGCAGGACAAGATGTATATCCAAGTGTGTAAGGGAGAAATCATGGTGTTTTCAATAAATCCAAGCGTAATACAAGTGGAAATGTAAGCATTTTGATGTTTGGGACACATATAATAAAGTAGTCTGGATCGGTGTGTTATTAGGTAGGTCAACACGAGTTTCTCCTTATTTTTATTAAGCTGGCTCATAAAATTTGGCACTACGAGAGTGGTTAACCAATCCTTACAGTAGTCCTTGTGTCATCAGGAGTCCTCGTGCCGTGAGGAACAAGGAATGATGGAGATCCCAAATCTTATGAACCAATTTAACGGAAACAAGGGGAAATTCATGTGGGCCTACACAAGGGCACTCTAAACCAAATTACTTAATTATATGTATACCAAAGATAAAAAGACTCGCAATCCTAATTATATTACGGTTGGACTCATTGATAAGATTATGATTTCTCCTTTATACAAGTGGATTTACATCTTGTCCTGCTTTATCTTAAAGCTAAGGCCCAATGCCACTAGTAAAGCTTATCAATTGCATTTCCATGATTCCCTATACCAATCCATATGTCATCGTGTGTAGTTGTCCTAGAGGAATAAGGAATGATGGAGATCCTAACGGTGTAAATCCTAAATCAGAATATTTGTTCATGACTCGATTTTTATCTTTCCCTCTTTCCTCCAAAAGATTCATTTATGATCATTTGGAGAATGATATCAACCCTTGATCAACTAATTTTTTTCTCCGGATTCCTCTAAGCATTAGGTCGGTGCCTATGATTGCCGCGTCCACGCGCTTTGACCCAATAGTTGTCTTTGTGCTCCCTATATAAAACCAATCCAACATACTATATAGAGATTAGAAAGAGAGACACAAAAGAGACAAACAAAATATAGGTAGGATTAAGAAAAGAAATCATAAGTTCTTTATTCTCTTCCATACGGCTAAGTATAAGGATCAAATTGAATTGATTTAAACACAACCGTAGACAAAGAACACAAGCGAAAGGAAGGATGTGAGGGATAAGTCTATGCTCGCTAGTCCGAGTGTTGATAAGTCCACAAGTTTCTTGAAATAACATATAACTTGATTTCCTACAAGGTAGAAAAATGAAATATTATCCTCATTAGCTTCAAGTATTCAGTTGCGTGCGATTTTTATAGTGCAATAGCCCTCATTCTATAAGAAGAGATTAGAAGCTAAATATGAATATATAAATAAATAGAGATTAATAAACTAAAGTCAAACTAAGAACTAAAGAGGAGTTGACTAGGCAATAACTCTCGTAGCCCTAAATTTTATGTGCCAACTTAATAAAAATAAGGGTAAATTCAGGTGGGCCTACTTAAAAATACTACTACCCAAAGTACTTCATTATATGCATATCAAACATCAAAGCACTCGAATTCCGGCTTGTATTATGCTTGAATTAATTGACAAAAACCTTATTTCTCCATACACGTGTGGATTTATGTCTCTCCTGCTTGATCTTCAAACTAAGCCCAAAGCCACTAGTCAAGCTTGTTAATTGTGTTCCCATGTCCTTATGCCCAACCTTGCCTCATCAGGAGTCCTCGTGCCCAAAGCAATAAGGAAGGATGGAGATCCTAATAGTGCAAAGCTTGAGTCAAAATATTTGGGCATGCCTCAATTTTCGGCATTCCTTCTTTCATATAAAAGATTCTCAATACATGATCAATTAATTTTCTTTCTTCACATTCGTTGAGGCATTGGATCGGTCCCTTTGATTACCGCTTCCATGCGCATTCACACAACACTCATGTTTATGCTCTGCATATAAAATGAAACTAACATACTGGATAGAGATTAGAAAGAAAGATACAAAAGAAATAAACAAAATGAGAATATAGGTAGGATTTTAGATCCGATAAGGAAAGAAAACACAAGTTCTTTATTCGCTTCCATACAGCTAACTAAGGATCAAATCAAATTAATTTTAACACAAGCTTAGATAAAAATCACAAGTGAAAGGAAGGACGTGAGGGATAAGTCTATGCTCACTAGTGCAAGTGTTGATAATTCCACAAATTTCTTGAAAGAACACATAACTTGATTTACTGTAAGGTAGAAAACTAAAATAATATGCTCATTAGGCTCAAGTATTCTGTTGCGTGCAGTATTTATAGTGCGAAAACCCTTGTTCCATAAGAAGAACACACTAAAACCTAAATATGAATAAGTAAATAAATAAAGATTAATAAACTAAAGTCAAATCAAGGACCAGAGAGGAGTTGACTAGGCAACAACTCTCATAGTCCTAAATTTAGTAAGCTAACTTAATAAAAATAAGGATAAATTTGGGTGGGCTTGCCTAAAAATACTTCCATCCAAATTACTTCATTATATGCAATTTAAACATCAAAGTGCTTAAATTCCAGCTTGTATTACACTTGGATTAATTGAAAACAACATGATTTCTCCCTTGCATGCGTGGATTCATGTCTCTCCTACTTGATCATCAAGCTAAGCCCTAATGCCACTAGTCAAGTTTGTTAATTGCGTTCCCATGATTCCTTATGTCCAACCTTGTGTCATCCGGAGTCGTCGTGCCTAAGAAATCTAATTCTTGTGGCGTACTTGCAATTGGGGTTTAAGGGATTTAGTTTTCCTTAGGTTATAACCCTTGATCATCTTTTTAAGAAATCTGTCTTCTAACCTTTCTTAGGGGTTAAACCAAATTGGTTCTTGGGGTTTTCATGTTAATATGTTATGGGTCCACAATTCAAAAAGGGTTCTCAAGCTTATTTGTGGAGGTTCCATATCACAGCTTAATGAAAACAAGGGAAAATCTGTGAGGGCCTACCCAATAACACCCCGACTCAAATTACTTCTTTATATGCATCCCAAACATCAAAACGCTTGCATTTCCACTTGTATTACACTTGGATTAATCAAAACCAACATGATATCTAACTAATGCGCATGGATTTACATCTCGTCCTGCTTGATTATTAAGCTAAGCCCCAATGCCAACAGTCAAGCTTATTAATTGCATTCCCATGATTCCTTACGTCAATGTGTCTTTGGGAGTCCCCATGCCTAGAGGAATAAAGAATGATGGAGATCCAAATGGTGCAAATCTTAAATTAGAATATTTGGGCATGCCTCAATTCTCAGCGTTCCCTCTTTCCTCCAAAAGATTCTTCCACAATCATTTAGAGAATGATATCAATACTCAATCAACTAATTTTGTTTCTTCACATTTGTCTAAGCATTGGATCAATGCCTACAATTGTTGCTTTTGCACACTTTAACTCAACACTCTTGTTTATGCTTGCCAAATAAAAGTAAACCATAAAACAAGACAAAGATTAGAAAGACACGAGCAAATGAGAACATAGTTTGGATTTTGGATCTGATAAGGAAAGAAATTGCAAGTTATTTATTCTCTTCTTTGTCTAAGCATAAGGATCAAATCAAATTGATTTAAATAACAGAGTAGACAAAGAACATAAAAGAAAGGAAGGACGAGAGCAATAAGTCCAGGTTCGTGATACGGATGGGCTAGTACAAGAAAAGCTTGAAGATGATGGGCTTGATGAGGAGCACACAAGGAAAGCTAAGAATGCTAAAGATGGGCTAAGCTTGCCATACGGCCCAATAACAAGGTCTAGAGCCAAGAAGTTGCAACAAGCCTTAAATGGTTATATACAAGATTGGGCTAGTAAGGAGAGTCCATTTGAAGGCCCAAGATCCATAACTATTAAGGAGCATCAAGATTGGGCTTTATTCAATCTATTGAAGGTTAAAGGCCATGAAGAACCAACTAGGGCCGAAATATGCTTATAGGCCTTGGTTTAGTTTTATTAAGTTTATTTAGGGTAGAATAGTCTTTTTCCTATTAGTTTTGTTCTAGGGTTTGTATCAAGTTTATTTAACTTGAACTAAGCCGTATGTTACTTTAAGTTTTGATTATTAATAATATTTCATTGTTTTAGCAACCTTTAGTTGAATTCTTGTATTCTTGTTGAATGCATTTAACACTTATCAAATATTTGATCTATCTTTGTGGCGTGCTAGGATTAGGGCTTAAAGGACTTACTTTTCTTTAGGTTCTAATTCTATTGATCAACTTTATAATCTAATATAGAGTGCTCGTATGATTGTATTCAATTTGTTAGTGGGTCTAGGTTAGTGATATACAGGTTCATAACTATTAGAGTTCATATATTCTATTCTTAAAGGTTCTTAACATTTGGTATCAAAGCTTTAGCTCTTATAAATCAAATTGCGTATCCTTGTCCTTTTAAGTTATTTAGTTGTTTCTTTAAGTTTTTGTGAAGGTATTTTAGCTTCTTAGAGATCTTGGAGTGGAGGTACGGTTGTGTTCTTGATTTACATTGTTGTTCTTATTTTGTGTAATTTGATATTTGGATCTAGTAAAAACAAAGAAAATAAAAAAAAAAGAAAGAAGATGATTATTATAAAAGATTGTATATTGAAGAAGAATCCGTAATCTTGAAAGCTTATTTGAATATCTTGATTTTCTTGAATTATCTTTTGTGTTTTCTTAAAAATTTTGATTCTTGATTTGGTTTTTGTGTGTTTGTAGGGGCTGATCTTGTTAATCACATTTTATTCTTGGTGTTTAGAGTTACAAAAGAGTCCTAATCTAGGTAAAAATAAGTTTCATATATTTTAGGAAGAGGCGTAGCTACAAAGTAGCTAATCCATTTTGTTTAGAGAGATAAAAGGATTTGGATGGCAGATTTGATTATATCGACAACAATCCAACTTGAGAAGAGATTGAACTAGAAAAATATAATCTCATAACTAGATTTGATTATTCATATTTAGCTTCTAGTTTCTTCTTCTTATGGAATGTGCTGTTATAAGGGTGACTTTTCCATCCAGCATTGTATGTGCTGTTATAAGGGTTGTTCTATTGTCCGGGTGTATTCCACATGTAATTAACCTATTCATGGTCATCATAAACAATAGATGAAGTAGAGGGGCTAGCAGACATACCTCTCGCATTACAATTTGCACCGTAGTGCGGGCCACCACAAAACTCGCAACTTATTTGGGCTGCTTGAACCGGCATCTGAAGCTGGTCTAATTTCTTGGTCAAAGGCTCCACTTGAGCTGACAAGGCTGCTGTGGAATCTAACTGGTTGACCATTCCCTATTTGACCGGCCGAGTCCTAGAGGATTACCATTGGTAGTTGTTCATTGCCATCTCCTCTATTAGGTTTTGCACCTGCTCCGGTGTTTTGCTGTTCAAGGCCCCACCTGCTGCAGCATCTACCATTTGCCTAGTAGCAAGGTTAAAACCGCTATAAAAGGTTTAAACCTGCATCCATATTGGTAGACCGTGGTGTGGAAAACATATCAATAAGTCCTTGTACCTCTCCCAGACATCATACATGCTCTCGTTGTCCATCTGCAGAAAAGAAGAAATGTGATTTCTCAATTTAGCAGTCTTAGTTGGAGGAAAGTACTTGGAAAGAAATTTTTCAGCCAAGGTGTCACGACCCCACCCGTGGGCCCATGATCGGCACTAGGGAATGGGTAGGCGTAAGGCCACCGAAATCCGTAGTAAGCCTGACACTCACTGACTTAAACAAATCTCATCTCAAATTTATATTATTAAAACCATAAATTATCTTAATAGCTACATTCTACATAAATACTTCGGTCTGCCAGAAAGATTAGGCGAGACCCGAAACTCATAAAATTTACAACTGATACATCTACTAATTACTACTGCGGAGAATCTAAGATTTACCAATTTATATACTAAATCAAATACATCACCCGATGATGAAGGAGTCGGGTTACTGAATAAGAGTCGCGAGAGGACTAACAGTCACGAATATGAAAAAATAAGAAATGAGACCGCTACCCCGAGAGTGAGTTAAGATCAAATAATCTGGGGACTATTGCATTCTTCTCAGAAAACATAGATTATTCAAATCAGTATATTAAACCATGCACATAAATACCAATCATACTATAATCATACCCTATTACTTTCTTCACATAAAATATTAATCATTCGAATCAATATATCAACCATGCACGTAAATACAATCCATATTATAATCATACCATAATAAATAAATAAATGATTAAATAAAAATATATTTTTACTTTTACGGGACGAGTGGCTCAAGAGAACCCTAACCCCAATTCTAATAGCCTTTCGGCTCTCTTAATCCAACAGTCCGGGCGCCCAGAGAGCAAGCTCGATCGGTCCTTACCTCCGACTGAACACTTGAATTCCAAATAAGCCATACCAGAGAGCATCGCTCGATCGGGGACCTTAACTCCGACAATCAATCGAACTCACCAGAGCAATGCTCGATCAGGGCAAACAAATCCATAATAACCTTATGTCCATGATCATTACCGAGACGCGTCCCGATGCAACCCACCAGTGGCATGTTCTACGAAAGCCACATTTCCCAAAACGCAATCATCACATTTAATAAATATCATTGTTTAATGAAATCATTCAACACATATCGAAATAAAGAATAAAAATTTAGGATAAGGCAACGTGCAATTCGTGGTTTATAAAATAATAATATATGTATTATTATAACGTTACTAATAATAATATTTATATTATTTTCAACAATTAATAGTCCAGTTGAAATTATTTACGCTATGATACTAATAACCATATTATGCATAAACTTTCAAAATAGCATATTAAATCGGACTTAGCAATAGTGCAATGATTAAATGACTTTAACTCACAGGATTGGGCGACCTCCTAGCTCGCTTCCTGCCCGGTTGGAGCGAGCCGAACAAAAGGACAATCTAGTCACGGAAAAAATTTATTAAAACTGAAACAATCGGTCATTAATCCTAGGTCTAGACTCCTAGGACCGACTGCCTAAGAATCTCGACTGAGAATTCTCACCAAATTCGTGAACCTCCCCTACAACACGGACATTACCCCCCGTGAGAAACGGGTCCAGACCGGCTAGAAAAACACTTCAAATATCCAACAATTCAAAACAACATGAATCGGGTCCCTAAACTTCACTATTTTCCCGACTCCGCCACACAACACAAAATACGAGGCAGGCAACTGACCGACAATCATTTTTGACTCATAAATATCATCAAATACTCAATATAAACCAATAGACACAAATTTAAAATCAAAGGATTTCCAAGATCAACGGCCGGAGAAAATTACCGAGACGCCGGCCTCCGGCCACGGGAGTCCGATCGACGATCCGGACACACCATCGGACTCACAACGACGCTACCGACAACGATCCCCGCCCAATTTTTTCGATCCGACACCCGATCATCCCGGAGAAATTTACGGACGATCTCTACCGGCCGATTGCAAACGGAGCCCGATTGCCACGAAACCAAAGGCTATCGCGAAGCTTGAGCCGAGGAGAGTCGGGATATGTCCTACGATCGTCCATCCTCCGGCCGGAGCTCACTGGAAAAACCAAAACACGGCCGCCACCACTTCGCCAGACTCTCCCTCCGGCCACTAAACCGACACGCCGCCAAAAGGAAGCTCTCTCTAAGGGAGCCGATCGCCACCGAGATCGGCCGAACGGCCGGAACGGCCGAACGGCCTTCAAAAGTCACGCAACACGCCGCGATTCCGCTTCACGCCGCCATGCTGCCACCGACGCCCCTCTCTCTCTCACAGCCACACTCTCTCTCTCTCTCTCTCTCTCTCTCTCTCTCCTCCTTTCTTCTTCCCCGATTTTCTTTCCTTTCAATATCGACATTAGGCCCCCGAACTTTTCCTTATTACACTTTAGTCCCTCAACTTTCTTAATTACTTACAATTCCATCCTGCAGAATTCCAATTTAACTCCCAAACTTCTTTTTAGCCTTCAATTAAGCCCCTAACTATTTAATTTGGGCCAAATCTGAATTATTGAAAATACACAATTAAATTAAATAATCAATTTTCAACTCAAAATTTAACACTACTAATCAATTATAATACCAATTTTCTCAAAATTCTTTTATAAAAACATCCCTTACAATTTTTATCATAATTTTCCAATATATAATTTTACTTATATAAATATGCATTTGGAAAAAATTTTGAATAGCCAAAATATAATCATTTCTCAAATAATTTACTTGAATAATTTCTTAAAATTTCAAACTAATTGGGTATAGAAAATAACTCATTTATTTGATTAATATTAAATTTTTCATTAAATCATTTCAAATTAAACCCAATAATAATGAAGCTAAAATTAACTTAAATAAAAACTCATTATTAAATATATAAAAATTTCGGGTGTTACACAAGGATTTCCAGGTAGTGATAATGTTCGGTGGAAGGGACTGCAACCATCTCTTTGCTCTATCCCTTAAAGAAAATGGAAATAATCTCAGGCCGATGGCATCATCGGTAGTTCCATTTATCTTGAACGTGTCGCATATCTCCAAAAAGATGGCTATATTGGCATTGGGATCCTTGCTTGGCAGCCCTCCAAACTATACACTCTGTTGTACCATCTGGATTATAATTGGCTTTATTTTGAAGTTGTTAGCTGCCATCGCGGTCTGAGTATACTCGTCTGTGTCCCATCCAATGATGGTCTAGCAAACTCGTACATCGTATCATCAAGCTAAGCTCCAATGCCACCGGTCAAGCTTATCAATTATGTTCTGAATGATTCCTTATACCAATCCTTGTATCATCAAGAGTCATCTAGCCTAGAATAACAAGAAATGATAGAGATCCTAATGGTGCAAATCTTGAATGAGAATATTTAGGCGTGCCTTAATTCTCATTTTTCCTTCTTTCCTCTAAAAGATTTGTCCATGATCATTAGGAGGATGATATTAATACTCAATCAACTAATTATCCTTTTTCGCATTTGTACAAGCATTAGATTGGTTCTTATGATTGCCGCTTCCATGCGCTTTCACTCAACCCCCGTGTTCATGCTCACCAAATAAAACTAAACCATCATACTAGATAAATATTAGAAAGAGATGCACAAAAGCAACGACCAAAGTGAGAGCATAGGTAGGATTTTTGTCTTATAAGGAAACAAATCACAAGTTCTTTCTTCTTTTCTATACGGCTAAGTGTAAGGATCAAATCAAATTGATTTAAGCACAAGGGTAGAGAAAGAACATAAAATAACAGAAGGGTGTAAGTGATAAGTCTATACTCGCTAACGCGAATCTTGATAAGTCTGTAAAGTTCTTTAAAGAACTCATAACTTGATTTCCCGTAAGGTAGAAAATTAAAATAATAGGCTCTCTAGCCTCAAGTACTCAGTTGCATGCGATTTTTATAGTGCGGAAGCCCTCATTCCATAAGAAAAAGAAACTAGAAGCTAAATATGAATAAATAAATAATGAAAGATGAATGAACTAGAAATAAATCAAGAATGAGAGAAGAGTTCACTGGGCATCAACTCGTAGTCTCAAATGTTTTGAGCTAGCTTAACAAAAATAAGAGTAAGTTCACATAGGCCTATTGATGTGCGTAAAATACACACATATAAATGGGATTTTTAAGATTGATTTTATAGACATTTGGATGTGAATTGGTCCCAACACTCACCCTATGCATCTGTTTGTGTGCATTAGGTTCAAAAAAAGTCAAAGAATGATAAAGGGAAGAATTGGAGCATAATTGGACGTCAAAGCTGCCGAAACAAGCTAAGTACTAGCATAATGAAGCTGAACATGGCCGTGTTGGTTTCAACACTGGCCGTGTTCCCAACACGAGCAGCAACACGGCCTTTTTGGGCGCATTAGACATCAAAGAAGCAGAGACGTTAGGGAGCACGACCATAGAGAGTAACACGGCCAGGAACACCAAACCGTGTTCCCAACATGGCTAGGAACATGGCCATGTTCGCGGCGATAGGTTGAATTAATTAAAAGAAAGAGCAAGAGGAAAGAAAAAAGGGCAGGGGAGAATGTCCCAAACCCTAATATTCCTCTCTCTAAAGGTTTTCTGAGTTGGAACCAAGGGAAAAGGAGACTTGGATCAAGGTTTCAATCAGATTCCCTTCAAAGATTGAAGATTAGGCGAGGTTCGTTGATTGATTTTCAAATCGAGCAAGAGGAACAAGAATCGATTCAATTCGAGCAAGAGGAATTGGGGCTGTTTACTCTCATCGAAGGGTGTAATAGGGTTTCTCTACCTTTACTCATTGTTGTAATTGAATTCTTGTGGATTTTGATAATGAATATGATTAGCTAGATTGATTAAATCCATTGGGATTTCTTTACTATGTTGGCTTGATATTATATTGTTGGATTGTTTGGGTTAGTTTTGTATTCTTCTTCCTTTCAGTATTAATAAGATTTACCACTACTGCTACCCCCAAATGGAAGCCCACTCTCAGGCGAGTTGATCGCCACTAGATGCAGTTGTTACCGTCGCCGGAAAAGCCATGGACAACATCGAAGAAGCTGCTGCCAATTCTTCCATTTTTTTGCTGCTTGACACCGTCGTTCACCACCACCACTGCTACTGCCATGCTCGCCAACTCAGCTGCTTCGACAGCCAGCTTCAATGCACCTCAGGCGAGCTCCTCCACCATCTGCCATCAAAGGCATCTCAAATTTCCCTCTTCCTCTTCCTCGTCTCCTTCTTCTCCTTTCCTTTTTTTTTTCTTCTTTTTCTTTTCATATCGCCATTTAGTCCCTACATTCTTTAGTTAAAGATTATTAATCCCTGAAAGTTCTTCTTAAACCCTCAAGCTTAATATCACTCTTTTAATTAAGCCCTTGGTTGCTACCTTTAAGCCAAATTAAAATTATTATAAATAGAGAGTTACTTATTTACCCTTGCTTTTATATTTGATATTACCATAATGCCCTACTGACACTATTATTTACAAAAATACCAACCGGTATATTTTTCACTAAAACCCCATTATTAATTCAACTATACTTTTAGCCTCCTCCTCAAATATAAATTTCAATTTAATCCTAAAATAAAATTAACTTAATCAATCAATTTACTTACTACTTTCAATTAAATCGAATACCATCTTGCTAATTAAAATTTACCTTTTTCCTAAATAATTTCTTTAAAATAATTATTTTTATAGCCTCCAATTAGGCAAATTTAATTATACTTATACATACTAAATAACAAGGGTGATACTTACAAGAAGTAAATCACATTTTATATAATTCACTTAGCGAGTTCTTATTTAATTAAATATATTAAATATGGGTTAATAATTTCTTAAATTTCTATTTAACATTTAAAATCCTTTTTAGAATAGGATCTCATCAATAATCTGTCATAATTTATCCAATTTAAAAAATAAAATTCTTTACTCTAATCACATTCATTAAATTTTAAAACTTCTAGTTTTATTATTATCATCATCACAATCCTTATTAGTTATTAGTTATTATTATTATTATTATTATTATTACTAAAAAAGATAAATTTCGGGTATTACAAATATTATGCCTATAAATGATGAATGTTTATATCAAACATAAAATTTTTCTAATATGCATCATAAAAATAATAAAAGCTTTCATAAATAATCAATATTCTTATGACTTTTCCTACAGTACACCTGGGTGTAGTATCCACCTATTGACATGCTATTAAAGGTAAATATCAGGTAAACTTTAACTTACTATAGTAGGTTACTTAAGTTATAGCGAATTTTTATTTTATTATAACATGTGACTAAGTAAGTAAGTAAAGTGAAGTGGGCTGATTTCTGCCTAGAAAGAGTTAGACTGAAGGATCCAAATTCAGTTCTTTTGTAATTTTTCTATAACATAATTAGGTCCTCTATTTCTCTGATTTTGTACATTAATTTTTCAGAAATAGAAATGGAAGAAAATTTACCCTTTTCTACTGACCTGGCTTCATTTTCTACCTTTTCATTTGAAGTATTCTTACTTTGTAACTTCAGTATACTGTTATGTTTTTAAAAATATAAATAAATAAATAGGAGGGAAAATAAAAGGCCTTGGTGCAGAAATTAGCCCAGATATCAGAAAAAAGAAAATGTAATTCTATAAAACTAATATCTTAGTAACGAAGATTCATAAGGGAGATTGATTGAATGCAGTCCACTTTGCTTAAAATTTCCAAATTTGCTTCTAGTTGTTCTAGTTTTTAAAATTTATCTTTCAGAATTTATTTTTAAAAAAAAATTAGAAATCTTAACTTTTTCTTAAAATTATTTTTATAATTTGAAATAGCTAAATAAAAGAATCATAAATTTTATTGTGAAAGCTATGCCAAAAATGTGGGTTACAAGTGAGTGAGAAAGTAGTATAATATTAATGATAACACTAGTCTCACTGTGTGTGTATGGATAGGGAGAGAGTATAATAGCTTTTTCCTTCTTTTCAAATTGCAAAAGTTCCCGCTTCTTTAAATTTTTATTAATATTGTACCGTTTTTATGTTTTAAATTATAATAAAATAAATTAATAGAAATTAATATTGTATTAAAAATTATATATTGACTAAATTTTTTATACATTTATAAGAATTAGTCATTTATTTATATGTTAAATGACTGTTATAATTATTTTACGGTTATTATTTAAAATATTTTTATTTTGACATGTATATTTATTTTTGAGACATTAGATTTTTATTTCTTTATTTGTAATCAAATGAATGTAAGATTAATATTATATTAAAAATAATACTTTAAATATATCTTTTTATATATTTATGAAAGCTAGTCGTTTACCCGTCTGTTGTATAACTGTCGTAATTATTTTAATTATAAATAATAATATAAATTCAATTTATATATAAAATTAAATATATCTTTTAATATTTTATAATTAACTAAAATATTTTAAAGTAATAATTATTTAAATATTTTAATGTCTTTGTTATTTTTTTATATTTTAAAATTTTATCAATATAAAAATATAAAAATTATAAATAGATTAATGGAAAAACATAAAATTATACATAAAATTGAATTTTACGTGTCAATAATAACTACATGTGTCAAAATTAAAAATCATATGTATTAGAATATAGTAACACATGTCAAAATATTTTTATTAAACTAGATACATTCTAATTTTTTTTGTTCATTTACATACACTAAAATATTCATTTTCTATATGTATAATATCCATTAGATGTAATATTTTATAATAATTAATTATCTTTCTATTTAAATATTCATTATCTATGAACTTAATATTCATCACGGTTAATGTTCATACTCATTTCGTTTAATATATTATCCATCAGTGTTAATATTAATGTTCATTATCTAGTACTGCAATGTTCTTGAGTGTGCATTGTACTTGATTTTGCTTCTAGAACTTGCTTTGTAATGCTTGTTGAAGTTACACGAATATTGTGAATACCATGAGATGATTTGGACGATTTAGGATTCACCATATTTAGCTAAAAGCCTACCCTTTATGTTTTCATTAGTTAGCCAGTTTTGAGCCTTAACCTTTTCTTCATAATCTACACCTATACACTTCAACTATACCATTCTTTACATTTATCTTTCCTGTACCCTTATGCTGGAATTTCTTTTTGTGATTTGCTCACCCTTGTGTGGGATTAAAATGCCAGTTGCTATGTTGGTAAATTCACTAAGTCTTTTTGAGATTTTAGATGCTTCCTCCGATTCAAACTGTATTTTTATTCTTTACGTATGTAGCAGTTCTTATAAGCGGCTAGTTTATTATTCAAAAAGATGATGAAAAGAAAAGAAAAAAAAATAACAGAAGAAGAAAATAAACAAAATTCTTTAATTATTTGTCTCTTTATCGGATTTAGAGCATTTGCGAGCGTTATTCTACGAAGTAGGGATTTTAGTGAATAATTCTTTTTGTATATTAGGCATTTAATCCTTTGAGCATATATTGTTGTTTATCGCACGAATTCCAGTATTTTCACACTTCTTTCCCAAATCTTCGTACCTTTAGTTTAGCCCCATTACAACCTTGGTAAAGACCCTTTGATTTTGGCATTTACTTATTTACACTAGCGAATATATGATTTATGAGCAAGCTTATGGTGAGCAGGTCTTGCGCATTTGCTTTGAGGGATTTGTTATTCACCTAACATATACTTTAAGCGATTTGAGTGATCCCTGTGAGGCATTGGTTCATGATGTTTGTGTTGAGTTATCATTTAAGTTATTCATGCATTAATATTATTTCCATTCTCTGTTATTGATTTACAATTTGATTTATGATTGAGTATCCTTTGAGATGTGTTGAATCTATCTGTTGTGGACTAGGGGTATAAACTGTAAGGAATTGCTGACTGTAGTTTTGTGAGGAGAGTTGTTAATTGCTTGAGGACAAGCAATGAGCTAAATGTGGGGTGATTTGATGTGCGTAAAATACACACATCTAAATGGGGTTCTTAAGGATGATTTTATGTACATTTGGATGTGAATTGGTCCCAACACTCACCCTATGCGTCTGTTTGTGTGCATTAGGTCCAGAAGAAGCCAAAGAGTGATAAAGGGAAGAATTGGAGCATAATTGGATGTCAAAGTTGCCGAAACAAGTTGAGTTTGCGCATAAGGAAGCTGAACACGGCCATGTTGGTTTTAACATTGACCGTGTTCCCAACACGGGCACCAAAACAGCCGTGGTGGGTGCATTTGACAACAGAAAAAAAGATGCGTTAAGGAGCACGACCACAGAGAGCAACACAGGCATCAACACAAGGCTGTGTTCCTAACACAGGCATTAATATGGCCATGTTCGCGGCAGCTGGATGAATTAATTAAGAGAAATAAAAGAGGGAAGCGATCAAAGTAGGGTTAGAACGTCCCAAACTCATCTTTTTCTCTCTTTGAGGGTTTTCTGAGCTGGAACTAAGGAAAAAGGAGACTTGGACCAAGGTTTCAATTGGATTCCCTTTAAAGATGAAAGATTGGGTGAGGTTCATTGACTAGTGTCAATTCGACCAAGAGGAACAAGAATCGATTCAAGATTGGGCAAGAGGAATTGGAGCTGTTTACTCTCATCCAGGGGTGTATTCGGGTTTCTCTATCTTTACTCATTGTTGTAATTGAATTCTTGTGGGTTTTGATCATGAACATGATTAGCTAAACTTGTTAACCCATTGGGGTTCTTTATCTAGGGATATTTGTACTTAACTTTTAAATTGAATGTATTGATTTTTAATATTGGTTTGCAATGGAAGTGCTTATTGATTTGTTCTTCATATCTTGTTGAATGATTATTGGAATTTGAATGTTCTTGAGAAAGACGTTTAGGTTTGGATTGTCCTTTGCAACCTAGAATTGAATTCGCCTAAAGATAGGGTGTTCGTTCTACCGGATTGAGAATTAACAACTCTCAATAGTGTTAAATGGTACATAATACTAATTTGGATAATTAGAGTTAGGAAGAGATTTCAACCTAATTAATCTAAGTTAAGATGTTAATGTCCGTGAGAATGGCGTTAATTGCGTAGAGATTTTTCCACGGAAATTGAATTCAATCAATCAATTCCATCTTTAGTTTCCATTCCCTAAAGACAAGAATTCCCAAGGGGTTATTCCTTAACTTGAATTAATCCTTCCCTAGTAGCCGTAGTTAGACAACAATTAGAGTAGCTATTAGTTAATTTAGGAATCATTCATCATTCATTTTAGGCTAATATAACAGAGAATAAAGGAGTAACTCTGGGCTTTCACTTTCCCGAGGAATACGACCTTGATACTCGCCATTAGTGCTATCTATGCAGCTACAATCTAAGGCAGTGTACCTATTGATGCAGTCTAGCACAATTTTGTGTAATGTAGGTAGTGGTTATGATCAATTTAATAGAAAAGAAGGAATAGTGTGTATTTTTCGCTGAGGATTCCCTGAAAAAATCGTTGCATCTTACTCCGATTCCTTATGAAGGATATTCAGTCTATTAGAATAGAAGTGAAAGAGGGTATTTTTACTCGGCATGTCCTTTATATGCAAACCAGAGGTCGAGGGTCCATTCCTTTGACTCGTACTGATGAGAATTTGACTCCACGAGAGATTGAGCAAAAGATAGCGGAATTGGCCTATTTTTTGCGTGTACCAATTGAAGTATTTTGAAATGAGCTGAAGAATGAACATTTTCTTAATAGGAGCGAAAAAAACCAAGAGTCTTCATTTTTTATAGTTATAGCATAACTTAACTGAAATTTCACAATATATATATATATATATATGTATATATATATATATAAATATATATATACGGATATATACGGAACAATTCTAAAATAAAATCAAACCCTTTTTATGCTTATCTAAATTCAATTTCAATATTCAATAAATTTAGTAACAAAACAAGTAATAAATCGAAATAATAGACCCATCTAATAGATCAAAACAAAGCATTTCGGAATAAAATATAGAATAAAGAAATTCTCTTTTAATTTTCAATATTTGAAATTCATACATTAAATATGGATAGATCGTATCTTGTAAATTATCTTTCCTTTCTCGACATTTCTTGTTATCTTTCTTTTTGTCCTCCATAATGAACAAAGGGCTGGACCACCTAGAATGATTACATTTCTATCTTATTTTGCTTTTGCCACTCATTTTTTATTATCACATCACAATATTCTTCATAAATCTTTCTAAATTATTCCTGTGGAATATGGGTAAGTTAGCCATTTTCTTTTCGAAATATCTGTTTTGTTGATAGAACGGAATTCTTTCATCTAGAAATCCGAATTTGAGCAATTAAAATACTTAGAAACAATTTTTTTTGTATTCTTTCAAAATTCAAGGACTAACCGCTGACTCACAGATAAAAAATAGGGAATAGATTCAAAAGTTCAAAGCCTTATAATAGAACTTATGCTTGATAAAAATATTAGATCATATGGAGGTGGGGTTCATTAAAAATTCATAGATGAAAAAATGAAAAAAAAAAAACATTTATTTCCCTTCTATATCTTACAGCTATACTTTTTTCCCCTGGTGGATCTCTTTTTTATTTAATAAAAGTTTGGAATCTTGGGTTATTAATTAGTGTAATACTATTAAATCCGAAACTTTTGTAAATGATATTCAAGAAAAAAGTATTCTAGAAAAGTACATAGAATTAGAGGAACTCGTTCGCTTGGACGAAATGATAAAGGAATATCCAGAAACACATCTACAAAAGTTTTGTATCGGAATTCACAAAGAAACAATCCAATTGATAAAGATGCACATGAGGATTATATCCATACGATTTTACACTTCTCGACAAATATAATCTGTTTCGTTCTTCTAAGTGGTTATTCTATTTTAAGTAATGAAGAACTTATTATTCTTAATTCTTGGGTTCAAGAATTTCTATATAATTTAAGCGGTATAATAAAAGCTTTTTTCATTCTTTTATTAACCAATTTATGTATAGGATTCCATTCACCCCATGGTTGGGAACTAATGATTGGCTCGGTCTACAAAGATTTTGGATTTGCTCAGAATGATCAAATTATATCTGGCCTCGTTTCCACTTTTTCAGTCATCCTCGATACAATTTTTAAATATTTGATCTTTTGTTATTTAAATCGCGTATCTCTGTCACTTGTAGTGATTTATCATTCAATGAATGACTGAAAAATGAACTATGAATCCAATTAGAATGTTTGTCATTTTGTACAAAATACAGAAGCAAAACATTCAAAATCTTACTATCAAACAAAATCTTACTCTATTTAATATATATATATATATTTCTTTTTTCTATACATCCAAGGGATTTTCTTCCTATATTTTCTATTTTAGTAAAAAGATTTCAGTAAATAGCAGTATCGTAGATAGGGAACTACACTAGCGACCTACCTAATTTTATTATAGAAATTTTCAGAATCAATGATTGGACCATGCAAACTAGAAAGACCTTTTCTTGGATAAAGCAAGAGATTACTCGTTCCATTTCCGTATCGCTCATAATATATATAATAACTTAGGCATCCATTTCAAATGCATATCCCATTTTTGCACAGCAGGGTTATGAAAATCCGCGAGAAGCAACTGGCTGTATTGTATGTGGCAATTGTCATTTAGCTAATAAACCCGTGGATATTGAAGTTCCACAAGCGATTTCGACATCAGATTTGAAGTCAATTCCTTATCATATGCAACTGAAACAAGTTCTTGCTAATGGTAAAAGGGGGGGCTTTGAATGTAGGGGCTGTTTTTTATTTTACCCGAGGGGGTTGAATTAGCCCCTTCTGATCGTATTTTGCCAGAGATGAAACAAAAGATGGGAAATGTGTCTTTTCAGAGTTATCGCCCCACAAAAAAAATATTATTGTGATAGGTCCTGTTCCTGGTAAAAAATATAGTGAAATTACCTTTCCTATCCTTTCTTCAGACCTCGCCACTAAGAAAGATGTTCACTTTTTAAAATATCCCATATATGTTGGCGGAAACAAGGGAAGGGGTCAGATTTATCTCAAAGTGAGCAAGAGTAACAATACGGTTTATAATACTACAGCAACAGGTATAGTAAGCAAAATTATACGAAAAGAAAATAGGGGAGGGTACGAAATAACCATAACGGATGCGTTAGATGGACGTCAAGTGATTGATATTATACCTCCAGGACCAGAACTTCTTGTTTCAGAAGGCAAATCCATCAAACTTGATCAACCATTAACGAGTAATCCTAATGTGGGTGGATTTGGTCAGGGGATTCAGAAATAGTAATTCAAGACCCATTACGTGCCCAAGGCCTTTTGTTCTTCTTGGTGTCGGTATTTTGGCACAAATCTTTTTGGTTCTTAAAAAGAAACAGTTTGAGAAGGTTCAATTATTCGAAATGAATTTCTAGATATGTAAATTTATAAACATCAATTTCTTAAAACGAATAACAGTTGGTAATTATATATAATCAAAAAAAATTAAAAGCTCTTTGCTTTTTAAAAATTATAAATTCTTTTTACCATATTTTTGGAATTATTTGTATTGCATTTCTAGTCATAATATGTATATTGGTAAGAAGACTATTTGACTTTATCCCCTTTCTTGTGTTTTTTAATCTATTTTTTTTTTTGAATCTAAATAAAACGGGAGGGGTGTGATTATCTTATTATTGTCAGATTTAACTGTCATAGAGTGCATCAATAGCTTTTTTCTATTCTAATAGAATCCTATTTGACTATATACTAAGCATAAGATAAGTAAGCGGGAAAGCAAAGGCTAAATGAGGGAGAACAAAGGATTCTAGGAAGTTTTTTTTTTTATTCATCTTCCTAGTTTTCGACATAAGAAAAGGAATTTTCCACACCCCTTTATTGTGTCAAAATAATAATGATTCTTGATCCCATTCCTTAAAGATTACAATTCTTAGCTTCTTTTTTTCTAGGTTTGTCATAACTTCCTTTTCAATTTTATACGTATAAATTTGATTTTTTACGTAAAGAACAAGTAGCGGACAAACAAAAAAAGAAAGGGAAATTTTTTAAGCAAATAGAACTTCTTCGATGAACTTAAGAAAAAGAAACAATTTCAACTTTTTGAGATACTCAAATAAATAGAATAAGGTTCTATTAGTATAGAAAAATTGGTATTGATATGGGATCGACAAAAATATAGAAAATATATATTATGCCGTCTAGGAAAAAGAAATTGAAGAATTCCTCGTAGAACTTTGAAAGTATCGATAGATACTATCGAGGAACAAATGTTCTAAATCAATTAATGGAGTTACTTTTTCAAAAACACGATCCAGAAAAAAAGTGTAATAGAATTTTTTGAAATATTTGAAATATAAAAAAAAGGCAATCTATTTTATCACTTATATGAATAAAGTATTATGATTATTATGAACCCCCTCGGCTTCGAATCAAATAGAGAAAGGAGGGGTCCATTGAGTTTTTACGCTTTCATATCTACAACTCAGTTCACCCGATTACTTACTACTTACAAGGACGAACCCAATCCGAAATATGAACCATAAAAGAAAATGCCTATTAAACCGATCACAAGAATACCAGTTACAATACCTATTATCCAAAGGGGAATTCTTCTAGTAGTATCGGCCATTTATCCTACTTCCCTCCATATTTAATCAAGTGGTCGTGCTAGAGACATAAACAGTCATAGATAATTATTAGATGATATCCTTCCGATGGGATAAGAGAATTCCTATTCTTATTTGTTATTCTACTATTTTATTTTCTTCTATTAATTGAAGAAATAATTAGAAAATAAAACAACAAGTATAAAAATAAGTAATAACCCTAGTAGAGACTAGTATGATTCAATTCAATATTTTGATTGTGTCATATTTTTATAATTAATTGGGATTAGATTTATTGTTGGATGAACTGCATTGCTGATATTGACCCAAAAAAAAACGGTAGGTATAGCTAGTCTATGAACAATCAATCATCATACTGTAAAAATTGGATAAGTTCGATCTATGGTCATTGGGCCTCCTAAAAAGATTTACTAAATTCATCGAGTTGTTCCAAAGGATCAAAATAGCCAGTTATTAATGGAATTCTCTATAAAATATTCATTTGGACGAGGGCTCCCAAATACATCATAAGCTAAACCCGTGCTGACGGATAACCAACCTACAATGAATAGGGAAGATATATGAATGACCCAATATCGAATACTGATAATAATATTAGCAAAAGAACGTTCCCCTGTGCTTCCAGACATACTGAGCTCTACATATTCTTGTACAATCAAAAGGGATTAATTCTGTAAAAGATGAGATCAGTAAATGCAATTTCATTGAAATTGAATCTTTGTGAGATCGTCAATATTGTACCAAAGGTTTCTTTAAAGTATACCAAATAAGTATAGCCATCCTTCTTCTGACCCAGCAACGCAACTTCAATCAGTATCGAAATGAAATCTCAGGTAATCCCTTTCTTCTTTTCTTTTCTTGTTGTTGTAGTACTGTGTACTATAAGATAAGGTCGGGTAAAATGCGAATTCAACGGGTTACAATAATAATTCATGGAGGAGATTATCATATTTCCGCAAATCAATTAGATGTGAATGGATGTGAAATCAAAGACTTTTGTGGTTATAAAAGAGTTTTTTATTAGAACCCCAACCGCCCCCCCCCCCCCCCCCCCCTTTTCATTTTGTTTTTCATTTTAAGAAATTAGTTAGTCATCTATTAAATTAACAAGTACCAATAGTAGAGAATATTCGATGAAAGAGAAAGAATGAGAACAAGGATAAAATAATTGTAATAATTAATATTTATGATGCACGTATTTGTGTATTAGATTTAAAAGGTCTTTCTTGACACTTAACTACATGTTTTTTCATTTTAATATTAATATAATATGGAACGAAAAATGTAAAATCTAGAAAAGAAAATGATAATTGAAATATCTAGTCTTAGAATCTAGTTGTACAAAAAAAAAAAAGATTTTCTTTTTTGAGTGATCTGATCGTGCGATACTTTTTTTTCTTCTTATTTTATTGTATTGGATTGGAGATATTATGTGAATGAATCAACTAATAAATCTAATAAGTTAAATTTAAATTTAAAATAAAAATAGAAAAAAGTTATAAAAAAAAAGTAAAAAGGAAAGGTATTCTAAAGAAAAATAGAGGGTCATTTTCATTTTAAAATGTAAAAGACGACACAAATTTGATACAAATATACAGATACTAAATAAATAAACTAAAAGAAACTATCGAAATAGAAATAATGTTCCAATTTCTTTTTTATTTTGTACTAATTTGCATAGTGATTTCAAGAAAGTTTTTTGAATAAAATTATATGACATAGTTTTTTATTAATTTTTATTAATATTATTAATATTTCTTTTTTATTTAATTATTAATATTTATTTAATTATTTTAATTATTCAATAAATTAATATTTAATTATTGTAATATTAGTTTTCTATTTTATTCTATAGTTGTCTAAGGAATTTTTCGATTCGGAATCAAGAGAATATAAACAGATGTCATATATGAGAAATTGATTTCTTTCTCTACCGATATCATATCACTCTATTTTTGGAGTGTTGTTTATAATCTATAATGATAACAATTGATAAATGATTGATAAATAAAAATAAATAAAAAGTGCTCAATTGAACTTTTTCTTTCAATTGGTATTTTTGTTTGTCTTCATAACTTTTATCTTTCAAAAAATCGAACTTAGGAAAGTTCTTTTGCTTTACAAGTATATGTATAAAAAGGTTTATTTAGTTTCTCTATGCTTACTATAACTAGTTATTTTAGTTTTCTACTAGCAGCTTTAACTATAACCTCAGTTCTATTTATTAGTCTGAGCAAGATACGACTTATTTGACATAAATTGAATGAACAATTTATAAAAAGAAAAAGAAATTTTTCGGCAGTATTCCATCTATTTTCTAGTTCTTTACCATGTTAATTTTCAATTCTTGCTTATTGAGATTTTTCTTATTGAGATTTTGCTTATTGAGATTTATGGGCGATATGGATTAATATTTAAGGATAGATATTACCTTTCTCCAAAAAGAAAGTAAGGGTTTGGTTTGATCGGGGGGTTTTCTCCCATTCATATGCCCATCGGTAAGTAAGTCAGTCGTTCTATCCCTTCGGTCAGTGACTCTTGCCTTGTTAAGTAAATCATAACCATTTTTGTCTCTATTTTCTATTTAGAATTGTCTTAGGTCTAATTCCTATTATTTTGGCCGGATTATTCATAACTGCATATTTACAATATAGGCGTGGTGATCAGTTGGACCTTTAATTAATTAATTAATTAACACCTTATTTTTTTTACCTCCTATTTTCTTTAATCAACAGGAGGTCAAATTCAGATTGCTCTTCTATTTTTTCTGTATTTGACCTAACAAGACAAGAATAGAATCACGCTCTGTAGGATTTGAACCTTCGACATTGGGTTTTCGAAAAAAAATGTTCTACCGAACTGAACTAAGAGCGCTTTCTTATCCCAATCCCAAAAAATCAGATTGTAAGTAAAAAATTCTTTTTTTAACTACTCCAATATATCTTGAATGCCTATACTTTCACATATAATATGATAAAAATGAAAGATTAAGTATGGTTGAGTTTAATTGATCTCAATTGATCCCTCGTTATTACTCAGAGACGAAGTAATAGGTAGGGATAATAGGATTTGAACCCGTGACATTTTGTACCCAAAACAAACGCGCTACCAAGCTGCGCTACATCCTTTTCAATTAGTTTACAATGTTATTGTAAAGAATACCCTTTTTTTTTCCACATACTTATTTCATTTTCTCCATTGATATACTTTTTTTTTATCTCATATCATATATTGTACATTTAGTTTGAATTAGAGATTCCGCTTACAAAACAAATGCGAGTATCTTTTAACTACATATACGTCTGATTATATATGTATAATCATTATATATTATTACAATAAAATAAACATAATTTATTACAATAAGAATAAAGAATAAAGAATGAGGGTTTTAAATGCGAGATCTAAAAGCATATCTATCTGTGGCACCTGTAATAAGTACTCTATGGTTTGCATCTTTAGCAGGTCTATTGATTGAGATCAATCGTTCTTTCCCTGATGCGAAGATTAAAGATACAATTAAATATCTATGATTACTGCCCCCCTCCTCTTTTTTTATTTAATTAGAATAAGTTAGAAAAGAAAAAAGAATAAAAGTGGATTCAATTGTAGCAAAATTCGGAACTTGGGGTCCCAGCTTCAAGTAAAGTAAACTAACTTCAATTAAATTCTTAAATTAAGATAAGAGAAGGGAAGTATAAATTTGAAGCTAGTAATAGGTCTACTGTGATTCTAATCTAAACTTATATTCTAAACATAGTTTAGAATCTTTGTATTACTTATTATTACTATATTAGTTGCAATGAAATCTTTCAAATTTGGATTTTAAGTTAGCAACTTATATTTTTTCCGTACCTTTCTTCTTCACTTCGGATCGGAAAATCGAAGAGTTGAGTGAATAAAAACCCCAAGGAGGTTCATGGCTAAGGGTAAAGATGTCTGAGTAAGGGTTATTTTATAATGTACTAGTTGTGTTCAAAATAGTGTTAATAAAAAATCAATAGGTATTTCTAGATATATTACTCAAAAGAATCGACATAATACGTCTAGTCAATTAGAATTGAGAAAATTTTGTCCATATTATTACAAACATACAATTCATGGAGAGATAAAGAAATAGACAGAACCGGTCGCTTGCGTGTTATCTTTACAAAAAAGATGAAAAATGACATATTAATATGTAATATGTTATGTTAATATATTCTTAATATATATTATCATTAACATATTTAAAATTATATATATATATATATTTAAATATAAAATAAACAAGCAATATCCTATTTCTTAATTTTAAATCATTTTTTGTCCAATTGAATGAAATAGGATTTTTGAAATAAGGAATAAACAACCCATGGATAAATCTAAACGGCCTTTTCTTAAGTCCGACCGATCTTTTCGTAGGCGTTTGCCCCCGATCCAATCGGGGGATCGAATTGATTATAGAAACATGAGTTTAATTAGTCAATTTATTAGTGGACAAGGAAAAATATTATCTAGACGAGTGAATAGATTGAGTTTAAAACAAAAATGATTAATTACTATTGCTATAAAACAAGCTCATATTTTATCTTCGTTACCTTTTCTTAATAATGAAAAACAATTTGAAAAAAAGCGAGCTGGTCACTATAACTACTGATCTTAGAAACAGAAAAATAGGCTTACTCCTCAATTGAACCAAAATTCAAATCCAAATTTAATTTAAACCTAGATTAATGTTTTGTTCAAAACATCTGAAAATCAAAATTTGAGTGTCGTGTCGTAAGAAAAAAAAACGAGTTGGGTAAGAAGAAATTTTTTTTATTGAATGTTTTTTTTTTCAGTTTGACTACTTTATACTTGATTATATTATCATCATATTTTATCATACTAATTTCTATTCCATCTTCCCGGAATTCATTCTTCAGGGAATTCCATGTAAAATATTTCATAGATTCTTTCCAATTTCCTTATTTTATAATGTCATTGGAAATCATATAAAGGCAATTCCTAGCTATTTATGCAAGTATTTTACGATTAAGAAGCAACTGTCTCTTGTATAGATTATTTACTAATCTACTATAACTATAGGATACCTTATTCTCACGAATTACTGCATTTATCCGAGTGACCGACAAATGACGAAAATTTCTTTTATGCCTATCTCTATCCCGATGGGCCAAAACCAAAGCTCTTATTTTTTGTTGTATAATAGTTCGAGTAAGTCTTGAATGAGCCCCGTGAAAGCTTGATGCGAATAAACGAATTTCTATTCTACGACTCCGAGCTATATATCCTCGTCTAATTCTGGTCATTGAATAAACGAAACTTTGATAAATAACTAATTGATTTCCTTTCTTTCAGTTATTCTTTTCCCTTTTTCTATAATAACAAAACGGATTCTTCTAGTATATAAAATAATAATTCCAACGGCTTTTGCTACTATAACCTTCCCAACCACGATTTTTCCTTTCGAGGCATTTCACCTTGAAATAAGAAATTGTATTGATACTAGGTATCAAACAAAAATATAATAAAAAAGTAGTAAATAAAAATATATAAATAGATAAATAAATAATAGAAATAATAGTGGGTTCTATCGTTTCTATGGTTACTTCTTAAACGGTGAGGTCTTCTTTATACACCGGAGCCCCTCCTTATTTAATCATTTAATATAATAAATATTTAATCATTTAATCAATGCTATTGTTAACATGTACAGTTCACACTTTTTGGCTCTACCCATGAATTATCTAGTAATAGTCTTTCATAAGGAGATCTATCTATATAGTAACGATATTTAATTATAAGGATTTTCTAATTAGTTGACCCTGTTAATCCGTTCTTGCAAGAGTAGGAGTGTAATTTTTGGCCTTTTAATTTAAATAAGATTAATAAGATTTCCCCGGCTTAAAGGATAATCATTTGTTACCAATGAGAAACTCTTTTTCATTTTAAATTGAAAATTGAGGTTGCAGCAATGAAACCATAAATTTGATACACAATAGATGAATATGATAGATCTTTTATTTTAGATAATGAAGGAGATTCTTCTATTCTATCTCATTCATCCGTACTGATCATAGATATTGGAAAAAGTCTTCTTTTATCCAAGTTCACGATCTGAACAAGTCGCACATACACACTAGTACATGTTCCTCGGTGCTGAGGACATCCCCCGAGAGCGGGAGATTTGGTAATATTTCTAATTGGTTGTCTTGTATTTCTAATAAGTTGTTTAATAGTTGGCATGTTGAATCATATGCATAATAGGCTGGTTTAGATCGATCCTAACCGGATGATTATGAATTTTTTCTATATTAATATTTTATTATTATTATTAATATTCTATTATTAAATAATTAATAGAATATAAAAGAATATTTAATTGAAATTGAAAGCTCGGTAAGAAAAAAAATATCCAATCGTGATTTGCATGAAATTTCTGCTATTTCTTATGCACCTGCTATAAGATCAACAATTCCATGAGGTTGGGCTTCTGCTGTTGACATAAACACATCGGTTTCAATTTCTTCGAATACAACCCATAAAGGTTTTTCCGTTCTTTGTGCATAAATCCTTGTGAGGATTTCGCGCAGTTTCAGTAGTTCTTCTACTTCTAGGAGAAATTCTCGTATTTGGGCCTCATAAAAACCAGCAATAGGTTGATGAATCATTACCTTGATGATATAAGAAAAAAATGGCTATTCTATCTCGCATTATAAATAAAAATATGATGAGAAGAGATAAAGAATAATAAGAAAAAGAAAAGATAGAATTGAACAACCGTACAGCCATTGTTTACGCATTGCATACGTCTCCACAATGGAATCCACTTTTACTTACCTTTTTTTATTGAGTAAAAACATAGAGTTTATCATGTTTAAATCAGTAAATGATCCAATAACCACCTTGTCCTTGTCTTAGGAGGAGTTCAAAAATAAAACAAAATACTATGGTGGTCCCGTTGCTTTATTTCATCACTGATTTAGCAATCCCAAAGTCTTTTTTATTTTATTTGAAAAATAAATCTTTTTTTCGTACTCTTTTATTTTTATAACATAATAATGTTAAGAGCCCTCCAGTGTGAAAACAAGAAAGTTTGTGACGCTGAAATAGGCCCTTGATAGAATAAAATCAAAAATACCCTTACATAATATCTCATACTACATTTTCGATACATAATCTAATGCTTAAAAAAATTATTATATCTATATTGAATTTGAACTGCCATGCTATTATTACTTAATATTTATATTTCATATGGCGAAGGCATAGTTTTCCTTTTTCTTTCAAATAAAAACCCATTGGCGCCAAGCATGAGGGAATGCTAAACATTAATCCCATGCATACTGTTTGTACATCTGGTCGCACAAATTGCATAGTATCATAAATAGCTATTCCGGGTATTACCCATCCACCAGGAGAGTTTATAAACGAATACAAATCTTTAGTCTCGCTCTCTATACTGAGATATACCATAACACCAATAAGTTGATTCGAGATCTCGCTATCAACATCTTGACCTAAAAAAAGTAATCTTTCTCGATAAAGTCGGTCGATTAAGATAAATTTCTATCTTCTAAGAACTGTACGTGCACCTTCTGATGCATACGATTCAACAAGAATTAACGAAAATAAAATAAAGAATCAATGTGTAGATTCCAACCTTCCTTTTTTGATAGTGAGTACTTTTTAACTTAGCTCTTTTTTTCTTCTAATGTCTAATGCTAATTAAAGGGCTTTTCTTCTACTCTTCAAGAAAGATGAGTTTTAACCCGTTTACCTATAAAATAAAATAAAGGTTTCCCTATAAAGATTAAAAAAAATTATTAAACTTATCAAACAAACTTCTCATTGATATATTTTTTCATCGAGATTCAATTCAAATCACGACAGCATTATCTTGTTCCTGAATGGGTTTCTTCAATTCTTTTAGGTTTGTGCTCTATTCCGAGTAAAGATTTGCCCGATTTTTATTTGCACATATAGAGCAAATGCCCCAATACTGCGTCTTTTTGTTACAACTTTTTTTTATTTAATTCATTTCACGTCTTCTGCTAAATATATGACATATTCATTATTATATTATTCGATTGAATATGATTAGCAGTTTGAAATTATTTCAACTTTATGAATAAAATATGATACAAGCAGTAATCGTAATAGATATATTACCAATTGGGTTCTTCTAAACGGAGCCTGGATACTTCATTTTTTTTGTCCAAACAAGCCAACCATAAATTATTCTAATTGATATATATAATATTAATCTGAGTACCTCAAAAGCATATATTTAATTAGACTTCATTGCATTTCATGCTCCAAATTTTAGATGATTTAATCAATCTTTCTTGGGCGAAACCGAGGATATCTCAATCGGGGGAGAGAACGGGGGAATCTTGTATGACCCAATTTATATGATAAGTTGCACTATACGTCAATCCAAATGGAATCCTCTTCCCCAGGATTTTGAAAAGGGACTTTTGGAACACCAATAGGCATTAAATGACAGAAAAATTTTAAGTACTCTATTTCACTTTAATGTGAAAACGTAACAATGAATTTATTTGTCTTGTAACAATGAATTTATTATCTTAATAATAATAACCTTTATAATATTTTATACATGGATTCGATAAGTTTATATTTATATATTTAATATATTTATATGTATATATAATATATAAATATATATAAAAATATATATATAAAAAAAAAGGGAAGACAAAACCAATAGAGTTCAATTCTTACAAATAGGTACTTTGAATGATGAACAAATCTCTATGCATTCGCTCATATAAAATAGAGTCAACCCCCCATTGCGTATTGGTACTTATCGGGTATAGAATAGATCTGGTTCTCTTTTCTTTGTTCCCACAAACAGAATCGTTACATTATTACTAAAATAAAAAAGAAGAATAATAGAAAAAATATTAATTCTTTCTCCGAGATAATCTACTTAAAAGGAGAGATCCATAATATAATTTTTCTAGTGCAATAAAGTTACATAGTGTCTATTTTTCATAAATAAAGGGATATTTCCATGGGTTTGCCTTGGTATCGTGTTCATACTGTTGTATTAAATGATCCTGGTTGTTTGCTGTCTGTCCATATAATGCATACAACTTTAGTTGCTGGTTGGGCCGATTCGATGGCACTTTATAAATTAGGAGTTTTTGATCCCTCTGACCCCATTCTCGATCCAATGTGGACACAAGGTATGTTCGTTATACCCTTCATGACTCGTTTAAGAATAACCAATTCATGGGGTGGTTGGAGTATCACAAGAGGACTGTAACGAATTCGGGTATTTGGAGTTATGAAGGCGTGGCTGGGGTGCATATTGTGTTTTCTAGCTTGTGCTTCTTGGCAGCTATTTGGCATTGGCTGTATTGGGGAAATATTTTGCGATGAACATACAGGAAAACCTTCTTTGGATTTGCCAAAGATCTTTGAAATTCATTTATTTCTCTTTGGGGTGGCTTGCTTTGGGTTTGGCGCTATTCATGTAACCGAGTTGTATGGTCCTGGAATATGGGTGTCCGATCCTTATAGACTAACTGGACAGGTACAACCCATAAGTCCAGCATGGGGTGTGGAAGGGTTTGATCCTATTGTTTCGGGAGGAATAGCCTCTCATCGTATTGCAGCGGGTACATTGGGTATGTTAGTGGGCCTATTCCATCTTAGTGTGCGTCCACTCTAACGTTTATACAAAGGATTACGTATGGAAAATATTGAAACTGTCCCTTCCAATAGTATCGCTGCTGTCCTTTTTGCAGCTTTTGTTGTTGCTGGAACTATGTGGTATGGTTCAACAACTACTCTGATTGAATTACTTGGTCCCACTCGTTATCAATGGGATCAAGGATACTTCCAGCAAGAAATATATTGAAGAGTTAGTGCTGGGCTGGCCGAAAATCAAAGTTTATCTAAAGCTTGGTCTAAAATTCTCGAATAATTAGCTTTTTATGATTATATCGGCAATAATCCGGCAGAAGGTGGATTGTTCATAGTAGGCTCAATGGACAACGAATATGGAATAGTTGTTGGGTGGTTAGGACATCCTATCTTTAGAGATAAAGAAGTGCGTGAGCTTTTTATACGTCGTATGCCTACTTCTTTTGAAACAATTTCAGTTGTTTTGGTAGACGGAGATGAATTGTTAGAGCCGATGTTCCTTTTCGAAGGGCAGAGTCAAAGTATAGTGTCAAACAAGTAGGTGTAATCATTGAGTTCTATGGTGGCGAACTAAATGGAGTCAGTTATAGTGATCCTACTACTATGAGAAAATATGCTAGACGCGCTCAAATGGGTGAAATTTTTGAATTAGATCGCGCTACTTTGAAATCCGATAGTGTTTTTTGTAGCAGTCCAAGGGGTTGGTTTACTTTTGGACATGCTTCGTTCGCTTTGCTTTTTTTTTTCGGACACATTTGGCATGGTGCTCGAACTTTGCTCAGAGATGTTTTTGCTGGCATTGATCAAGATTTAGACGTTCAAGTGGAATTTGGAGCATTCCAAAAAATTAGAGATCCGATTACAAGAAGATAGGTAGTCTGATATAATATTTGATATCTCTTACTTTCTGCCTCTATTCTATTTTATTTTTGTAATTTTTGACACAAGGTACTAGAGATATCTGAATTTGAATTTCTATCCTTTTTTTGAATCTTATTCTTTCTTTATTCGGGAGACGATTTCAAATAAATAGGTATGGAAGCTATAATTGTAAACCACGATTGAATTTCTGGAAGCATTGGTTTATACATTCCTTTTAGTCTCAACTTTAGAAATCATTTTTTTCACTATCGTTTTTCGCGAACCACCTAAACTTCCAACTAAAAAGATAAAATGGTTTTTCGTTATCTTAATTAAAGTAAAGAGCCTCCCAACATTGGGAGGCTCTTTACTTCAACTAGTCCCCGTGATCCTCGAATGAATCTCTTAGTTGTTGAGAGGGTTGCCCAAAAGCAGTATATAAGGCATACCCAATAAAAGTTACAAGTAAACCAGATATAAAGATGGCGACTAGGGTTGCTGTTTCCATTATTATATAATTTTATTTCAAGACCACAATGGATCTATGATAAGATCATTTATTTACAACAGAATGGTATACAAAGTCAATAGATCTCAATTAATACAAATAGGATTTATGGGTACACAAAGCATAAAGGGTAGTTTTAGATCTAGTCCAAGACGAACTGTTGTAGGGGATTTATTGAAACCATTGAATTTGGAATATGGTAAAGTAGCTACTGGATGGGGAACTACTCCTTTGATCGGTGTCACGATGGCTCTATTTGCGGTATTCCTATCTATTATTTTTGAGATTTATAATTTTTCCGTTTTACTAGACGGAATCTCAATGAATTAGATTTACAAGAACCAGTAAGTCATAGTTTTTCAATACAAAAGAAGCATTTTGGCTTGGTCTCGAATTTTTATTCTATTTTGGTAGTTCGATCGTGAAATTTCTTTCTTCTTGTATTTCTGGAATATGAGTGTATGACTTGTTATAATTGATCCTATTGATAGTACCGAGAGTGGGCTTGTCGTCTTGATAGAGATGATTTTTTTACCTCGTCAGGTATTTATTTTAGTATCTAGAGCACGGAATATATGAAATAGATTATGAAGTATTGGAACTATGATTCATACTTAATATTCAGATCCTGTGACCGGATTCCAAAAAATTTCAAAGAATTAGAAGGTATAAATTGAAAGATTTTTCCTCCTTTTTTTCTATGTTTGATCAAAGGACAAACATTTCTTTGAATTTTTACTCATTATATTTATTCAGTGAATAAGTGATGGTACAATGGTTCTTAGTCAGGGAATCTTTGGACTTAGTTTGAAGTTTTTATTAAGTCATTGTGGTTCTAATATGAATCTGAGGTTTCAATCGATTTATAGGATCTTAATAAGAAAATTCCTATCAATAATAATGAAAACAACAGTAAGGCTGCATTACATACAAAAAAAAAAACAAAAAAAATCAGTAAATAGAAGATTCAAGAGGCCTGTAATAATCAACACCAAGAGATGAATGAGCCAACTTGATATTTTGGCATTATAACCACAAAGAAGAGTTTTCAAAGAGTTTTTGGATTTTTCTTTTTTCGTATCATCTTCAAAGAAAATTGTTAAATCATAGGATTAAGAAGTTTCTATTCTATTACCTATATTCATTTTAACTAGTATTTTGGTGGTTCCGTTTGAGCCATACGAGATGAAATTCTCAAAGAACGTCCACGAATCTGATCAATTATTCTTTGTGCTTTGTGAGTGGATATATATATATATATATATATAGGAGTGATAGTGAGAAACCACCTTCTCTTGTATTCACTAACTCTTGTAAGTTATATTTCTTTTGTTTAAAGCTTTCATTTTAAAGCTTTTATCTCAAAGTTTGTATATTTGTTCATCCATTAATAAAATTTATCACCTTATCCATTTTTTATTTAAGATTTAACAAGCGTATGCTCTGTGCTTGCCTCGTCTGAGGATCCTGCACACCAGAAACTTGTTAGTCTCTCTCTCTTATATTCCTTGTTAGTCTTTCTCTCTCATATTGGTATTAAAGCCTACAGAGTTCCAAGGAAGAAAGGATCATCTGCATAAAAGAGATTCTAAAATCATTTTAATCTGCATCATATCACTGATAAACAAACTTGTTCATTTATGCACAGTAGTATGTCCCGTCTGGTGTAAGGGCAATAAATCTGGTGGCTTGGTTCATGTTTGTTTAGAAAGTTATCTTGGTTTATTTTAAAATAAATTTAGAACCTTTCTTCTGTAGATCTTCTTCTTTCTCAAACTCTTCTACCTCTGAGTCTTCAAGGTCTAAAGGTTTAGTAAATAGTGAGGAAATCACTATTGAAGATGTTTCAAAGCAAATTGATGATTGGGAAATACCTAGGATTCAAAAGAAGCAAATCTATGAGTTTTCAAAGTTTCCTCTCTTCAAAACTGATTTTACTATCAAAACTGAAGAAAGAGATATTTAGATTTCAAAGCCTTTTGAAGAAATTTATCTTTTGAATCCAAAGACCCTCTAGAAGCATAAAGAAAAAGACTATAAGTACATTCATATAGGCCTTGTCCAGGTAGGAATAAAGCCCCTTACTAGAGAAGGTTTAGATACTTCCATCTTAGCAGTCCTTAGAGATGCTAGGTTTACAAATTTCTATGATTCTTTATTAGGTACTGTTGAGTCAAGCCTAAATAAAGGACCAATTTCTTTCAATTATTTTCCAAACATTACGATTTCTTTAAATGATAAAAATATTTTAAAGAGCATTGTTCTTCAAATAAAGACACATAATTACAAAATGCTTGAGGAATCTATTATGAGAGCATTGATTTTCAAAATACATTACAAATCCATGATTTCTGCTTTTGGTTCGAAACACAAACTCCATTCACCAAAAGGAGAAACCTTATTCCTACAAACAGATCTTTCCAAATCCAATGCAACTATTCCAAAAACCATTCAATGGAAGGATATCACACTTCTAGAAGAATGGATCCTTGAAGGTGCAACCCAACCTGAATCACCAAAGCAAACAGAGCCAAATACAAATCTCAGAAACATAACCTAATTTCCAGATGGAAAAGTAAAGCTTACATTCAACAGGAAATCAACCACTTCCAGATTTTCTAATGATGACTCTTCAACGTCGACCATAGATATTGGAAGGGTATCAAAAATACCTTTTGTTATTTATGCCCCTTAAAAAGAACCAACTCCATCACAAACACAACCAAAATTTTCAATATCTGATATACCAAGCTCAAACACTATATTACAAAATGTTGATTACCAAAGCAATATCCCTAGACCCTTTCACAATGAACCAAAGAAAGATGATGACATAGAGACCGTCTCTACCCCCTCCTCACCATCACCATCTGCAATAACTCAAAATCTAGAAGCATAAATCAACATGATTTCAAAAGATTTTCAAATCAATAAAAAGCTTTTACATGAAGATTTCTATTCGAAGAAAAACCATTCTAAAAAACTTTAGATTTTTAAACATTTTTTACAAGAAAAAGACAGTATCCAAGAAAGATACTACCAATTTTGCATACAAAACAAGATCCAAATCAAATTTTTTGATTGGTTTCAGATTTATTGCAAAGAAAATGGTATTCTTTATCCTTTCAAAGAAAAACTTATTAGTCTTGTTACTGTAAGGAACAAGACTCCGAAGTGGAAGGTCAGGGAAAACCAAACCATCTAGTCTGAACATCCTCCCCTTAGGAAAATAACCATTCCTTATGGAGAGAACGAAATAGAGGCTACACCTTACAAATTAGTAGGAGAAGAGCTTGAGAAAAATGTCAAGAATATTGTTCAGCAGAAATAGGGAAGCAACTTGTTAGGATAGAAAGCCATATCCAAAAACCTCCTATAGTCTCCACCTCTCCAATCCCCAACACTGATCATCCAAAAGAGATAAGCCAAACATAAAAGCTCAAAAATCCAGTCTTCAAACCCTACCAAATCTCAAAGCCTAGCCAAGATTAATTTCAGAAGCAAACTGAGTTTGCTAGAGCAGTAAGGAAACAGCTTAGCAAATTAGCCACTTCTGAGTCCTCTAAAAACCTCGTACTGGATACTCCTCAAAGCAGTAGGAATATCAGTGCTATAGATCAAGCCCAATGAGATGAATCTAATGATTCAGAGCTTGAAAGTGTCACTGAAAAACCTTCCAACATTAACAGATTGGGATGGCAAGCCCCTAGATTGACCTGGCATACTTCTAGGAATACTGCCCCAGATCTAGGAATAGAAAATAGAAATAATATCCTTACCTAATCCAGATTCAATGCCTCTTCTATCTATGAATGGAATATAGATGGAATGTCAGAATACAACATCCTTGGTCTATTACAACAGATGATCATGGCAGCCAATGCTTATAAAACTCAAAGCGGTACCTCTGATAGAGGCATTGCTGAACTCCTTATAGCTGGATTTTCGGGCCAGCTTAAAGGATGGTGGGATTACCATCTCAGACAAGCACAACAACTCCAAATCTTAGATGCCATCCAGACCACCATAGAAGGGACCCCCATCTTAGATGAGTTAGGAAATCCTATTGAGGATGCTGTGTCAACCTTAATCTTGACGATTTCCCTCCACTTCATAGGAGACCCTTCTCTTCTATAAGATAAGAATGTTGAGCTTCTTAGCAATTTAACCTGTAAAAAGCTTAGCAATTTTCAAGCTTATAAAAATACTTTTCTGACCAGAGTCATGCTTAGGGAAGATTCAAACCAACCTTTCTGGAAAGAAAAATTCTTAGCTGGTTTACCTAAGATACTAGGTGAAAGGGTTAGGAATACCATAAGAGAAGCCCATAATTGCCAGATCCCTTACGATTCCTACACTTATGGTGAATTAGTTAGCCTCAACCAGAAAGAAGGATTGAAGATTTCCCATGACCTTAAACTTCAAAGATAACTCAAATGGGAAATGAAGAAGACTAGGCAAGAACTAGGTAGTTTTTGCAACCAGTTTGAGTATAATCCCATAGAACCTTCCCCTACCTGCAAAGGAAAATGCAAAGAAGATTTTGTTAAACCTTTTAAGAAAAACATTTTTTCAAAAATAGAAGAACTCCCAAAAACAAAGAGAATTTCTACAAAAAGCCATCCTCTTCTAAATTTCCAAAACAAAATTTCAAAAAAGATTTTAGCAAAATTACTTGTTACAAATGTGGGAAAAAGGGTCACACTTCAAAATATTGCAAGTTTTCTAAAAACTTAATGAGCTTCAAATAGAAGAAGAAATTTTGAGCAAAATTTCAGCTCTTCTTGTTGATTCTTCTGAATCAGAATTTTCGAATAGTGAGGAAGAGTTTCAAATTGATGAAATTAAAACCTCATCCTATTATTCCGAATCAGATTCTGATGATATTCCAAAGAATATTAATATGCTCACTAGGCAACAAGAAGCTCTTCTTGAAGCCATCAAGCATATTAATGACCCCCAAATCCAAAGACAAGTTTTGAAAGAAATTCTAAAAACTGAAACCCTTGTTCCTTCCTCTAGTAAGAACACTTATGATCTTACTATGATATTGGATGAAGGGAAAAAGTTAAAAAACCCTCTTCCTACCATCCAAAAACTTCAGAAAGAAATTAAAGCTATCAAAACATAGCTCAAAGATTTGAAAGAAAAACAACAAAATGATTCTGTTTTACTCCAAAGCTTGATTCTTAAACAGAATAGTGATTCTGATTCTGAAGAAGAAAATGATTTTTAAAATCTTGAGGTTTCTGAAAATGTTCCAGAAAACTTCATTAATGTTTTAAAAGAAATTACCTCAAGAAAATATTTGATCCAAATAAAACTCATTTTCCCTGGTGATTTCCAAATAGAAACTATAGCTTCATTTGATACAGGAGCAGACCTCAACTGTATCAATTATGAGCTGGTTCCTAAAAGGAATCACCAAGAAACAAAAGAAAGGCTTACCTCAACCAATAGTTCAAAGATTAGAATTGCGGGTAAAATTGAAGCTGCAATTCTAAATAATAATATTGCTTTAAAAAATATTTTTATTCTTACAAAGGATTTACAGCAAATAGTTATTTTGGGAACTCCTTTTATCAATTTAATTACTCCTTTCAAAGTAACTACTGCTGGTATCATTTTTAAAGCTAAAGATTCAAAGATTGTTTTTCCTTTTATAGAAAAACCCAAGAAGAGAAATCTCAATCTTATAAAAGCCCACTCAATTTATAATTTTGAGATAAATGCTTTGATTAAAGGAAAAAAAACCCAGCTTTTCCACTTAAAACAAGATATGAATCCAAAGTCAAATGCAAAATAATTCTCCAAAGAAAAATCTCTGATTTGCAAAAGAAGATTGAAAATTAAGTTTATTCTGATCTTCCTAATGCTTTTTGGAAAAGAAAACAGCATATGGTAGATTTACCATATGAAAAAGATTTTTGTGATAAACAAATTCCTACCAAAACAAGACCCATCCAAATGAATGAAACCCTAGAAAGCCATTATAGAATAGAAATAAAAGATTTAGAGCAAAAGGGTTTGATTACCAAATCCAGATCCCCCTGGTCGTGTGCAGCTTTCTATGTCAACAAAAATAGTGAGATAGAAAGAGGAACACCTAGGTTGGTGATTAATTACAAACCATTGAATAAAGCTCTAAAGTGGATTAGATACCCCATTCCAAACAAAAAAGATCTTCTTCAAAAACTTCATTCTGCATTTATTTTTTCAAAGTTTGATATGAAATTAGGATTTTTGCAAATCCATATTCATCCTAAAGACAGGTACAAAATTGCTTTTACAGTTCCGTTTGGCCAGTACGAATAAAATGTAATGCCTTTCGGATTAAAAAATGCTCCTTCTGAATTTTAAAAAATCATGAATGACATTTTCAATCCTTATTCAAAGTTTTGCATTGTCTATATCGATGATGTGTTGATATTTTCAAATTCTCTAGAGCAATATTTCAAACACTTGGAAACATTTTTCTATGTTGTTAAGAAAAATGGTCTAGTAGTTTCAAAGTCCAAGATATCTTTATTCCAAACAAAAATTAGATTTCTTGGCCACTACATCTCCCAGGGAACTATTACCCCAATTGAAAGGTCTCTAGCCTTTACTTCAAAATTTCCAGACAAAATTTTGGAAAAAAACTCAATTACAAAGATTCCTTGGCAGTTTAAATTATGTGATGGATTTTTATCCAAAATTGAACTGTCTAGCAAAGCCCCTCCATGATAGATTAAAGAAAAACCCCCTGCATGGACTGATGAGCATACAAAAATTTCCAAAGCATTTTAACTATTGAGGAAGGATTCTGTACAGAAAGCTCCTCAAAACTAATTTCCAAAATTTTTCCTCCAGGATGGTACTTCAAACCCTACAATATATCAAAGCCTCAATCTTACTACCAGTCTATCCTTGAGGTAACTGGTTCTGCAAAGTTCAAACACTTCAAAAAACATTAAGACCACAAAGACCCTGCATATTCCACATGCACCATCCAAAGAATCCTCCACCCTTCAGATTGGGGAATGGATTTACATTCATCAAGATCTTTTCTAACTTCCCTCCAAAGAACCTACCCATCAAGCCTAAACACTTCTTTCAACTATTGGGATTACCAACAAGCTTGGTTTAATACCTTTCTTCTACAAAATGAAGGACAAAGCCATTCTTGGCTTTTCTACTTTGACACAAGCACAATCCAAACTTCAAAAATACCATATTGGTTTAAACAATGGTGGAATTTTTATGGCAATGTTCTTGAGACCATAATTCCAGAAGTTCTACCTCTGTTTAATCTATTCAAAGCCTATTATAAATCAAACAAAATAGAAAGATGTTTTCGCCCTTTAGTTCTATTTTGTTCAAACTTTTTTCTCCCTTGGGTATATGTATGGTATTTCCATTTAAACCAAGCAGCAGATGGAGAAATCATCCTTGCCCGAAGATTCAAAGTTAAATGGTGGGATAAATTTAACCACCAAGAAAAATTATCTCTAAAGATGGTACAAAGTTTTCTTTCAAAGAATAGCTTCTTGCCACCTCTGAAAGAATAGACCACTTTCTTGGCATAGAAGTCCTTCATTATTCCAAAGCTAGCGGCGGCTCAAACAGAAGAAGATTTCTTGCAATTGATCAAACAGTTGTCGGAAACCGCATCTTCCAAAGGAAAATCTAAAGCTTCATCTTCCTCTTCTAGCACTAGCTCAGCAGCAATTGATCTAGATGGTGACTCGAACGATGATGACTGGGATATTTAAGCCCACCAAATAACATCTTTGTAAAGCCCTTGGGTTGAAAACCAGAAATGACAGCCCAAAATATTTATGTAATGGGCAAAATGCCCAATAATAATAAAAAAAAAAGCCATTTAAAAGAAAAGAAAGAAGACAAAAGACTTTGTACCTTTACTTTTTAAAAGTAAAAGATTCCTCACTCTTGAAGCGTGGCAGACAACTTCTGCAAAAGTCATGGAGCCTTTCAAAGGCATCCAAAAGACGTGGAGCCCCTCACTCCACTATGAAGAGCATCCAAAGCAACAATTATGGAGCCCTAAAAGCTGAATACCTCTATAAATAGAGGAGTTTTCCAAAGAAGAAGGCAGACTGAAAAATAACAAGAAACTCTTGTATTCTTCAAGTCATACCATTAGAAATATAGTGAGAAAAGAGAGTGTAAGAGTGATAGTGAGAAACCACCTTCCTCTTGTATTCACTAACTCTTGTAAGTTATATTTCTTTTGTTTAAAGCTTTCAGTTTAAAGCTTTTATCTCAAAGTTTGTATATTTGTTCATCCATTAATAAAATTTATCACCTTATCCATTTTTTATTTAAGATTTAACAAGCATATGCTCTGTGCTTGCCTCGTCTGAGGATCCTGCACACCAGAAACTTGTTAGTCTCTCTCTCTCATATTGCTTGTTAGTCTCTCTCTCATATTGATAATTTTTATTATTATTATTATTATTGGGCATTTGGCCCATTACATAAATATTTTGGGCTGCCATTTCTGATTTTCAACCCAAGGGCTTTACAAAGATGTTATTTGATGGGCTTCAATATCCTAAAACAGTCATCTTCCTTTGGAAATTTTGCTTTTCTATATACTCATTTGTTTTGAAATTTTTTTTTTGCGACAAAACTATTTCTTGAGAGTTATGCTTTGAAATACTTTAAGAGCTCTAAGATAGGTTTTGAGGGAAAATTTCTATCTCAGGTTTTGAAAAAGGGATAGAAAGTATACCTTTACCTTTGTTGGAAGAGGAGGATGTCTTTGGAGAGGAAGTCTTTGGAGAGACATCAGGGTAAAGTTCTACCATTTGCTTTGAATATTCTTCGACCCTTTTTAGAAATTCGGGAGTTTGCTATGCAAGCCACTCTTGCATTTGTTATTACTGTTGGGCCGGATCTTCTTTGCTTTTATCAATTTCTTCTTGGATGATCTCGGTCTAGGTTTTGATAGGCTTTGAAGAGGAGGGTAAAATCTCCTTTTTCGGGCTTTGAACAGCTTTGCTTGGCTTTTCCTCTTTGTCTTTTGCTCTTGATTTTCTTGGCATTTTCACTCCTGTTTTTGAAGGAACTCTCTGGTTAGAAAGTCTGTAATTGAATTCGAATCTCCTCTTATGTATTCGATTTCAAAATCAAAAACAGAAAGAATGGCTTACCATCTGGCAAAAATCTGTTTTGAAGCTATGTTTTGAACATCTTTTTGTAAAACTTCTTTGACGGATTTACAATCAATCCTTAAAAGAAATTTTTGATTTAAAAGGTCGCTTTGAAATTTTGAAATGCACAAAACTATCGAAAGAATTTCCTTTTTAATAGTTGAAGAATTTTTTTGTGTATCATTCCAGTGTACAGAAGTAAACTAGACAATACATTCTTTGTTGTTTTGAACTTGCTTAAGAATTCCACCTATGGATCTGATAAGCTATTTGTGTAGCTAAAATCTAAGCAGTGAACCTATCGATGCAGACTATCACAAATGGTGAGTATCAATGTCGTATTCTCGGGAAAGGGTGATCCTAGACCTACTGCAGCGTCTTATGTTATCTAACCTTAACAAAATCGATGAAGTTATTATGCTATGATTAAATATGAATAAACGATTAACTAAGTGTCAACTAATCTGAAGGGATTTAGGAAAACAATCGAAGGAAAAAGCAAACCCTAGGGGACCTAAGCTAGTTGGATTTTAGTGAAGATAGAAATTATACTGATTACCAATTGCAATCACCAGAGGATGAATTCTTAACTGAATTTGGTCTCCCTCTCGAGATAACCGAATTCCTAGACCTAATAACCTAAAGTTGGAATCTCTTCCAAACGATCGATTATTCGATTAGCATTAAGCTTTTACCCGCCTCTATTAAGCTTTGTTAATTCCTAATCTGTTTAGTCAATTACCTTTATTTCTAAGTGATCATTAACCAGTTCTTACTTTTCAAATTTCCAATTACTAAATGAATTTCTCAATTACATAAAGCAATCTGAATACCACAACTCACAACGTCTCATAAATAAAGTGATTTCTCATTAATAATGAAAGCAAGAAGAGACAAGCATTGATAATCAAAATCTCATTAGCATTAAAATCAATCCAACAACATAGGAACCCTAATGGGTTTGACAAAATTTAGTTACTCATACTAATAAGCAACAGAAAGTAAAGAATAGATTCATAAAAGTAAATTGAAGGCATGTACACCCTTATTCTTCAAGTTGGATGCAAAACCCTAAATTCCCAATTCAGAATGATAAACCCTAATTTGCCTCTTGAATGGTCCCAAATCTTGTCTTGATCTTCAACTTGATGTTAAAACAATTGTAATCCTTCCTTCAATAGATGAAATGATCTTTTAAGTTATAGTATTAAAGTTTGGAAGAAGATGGTTTAAGCTTGTATATGTGAAATCAAGTTAAAAAATCAAACTCTATTTCAGCAAATCGTTTTTACCTATATAATTCTTTCAGCACTGCCGTGGTCAAGCCCGTGCTGGACCTCCACGTTCCACAACTCGCGACTTCTTCCTGGCCGTGCCCTAGCCAATGTTGAGCCACAACAAGCCGCGGTGGAGGCTGTGGTGTCTTCGAAAACTATACCAAAATGGCACTCTTGAAGGGCAACTATTTGATGGTTCACCACAACTATAGTCCAAGCCGTGCTCAACCTTGGAATGCTAGTCATTGCTTAATTTGATGGATTCTGGTCCGTAATTGCGCGTATTTCTATCTATTACTGATAATGTCCCTCGATAATGACCTGAAATGTGAAAGGAACCAAAACACAGGTGATTCTGGCATAAAACAAGATAACTATGCACAAAAATGTAACCAATTGAGCAATGTAAATATGTATAAAATGATGCATATCAGGATCTCTCTTTTTCTTCCTTTTATTTATCATAAGATTTATTAACCTCTTTTTTTCTAATATCATAAATAAAGTAATAATTTTAATGAACGAGAAAACTGAGAAAAGAATTAAAATTGTAAAATGAAACTAATAAATATACATATCTTTAATTCTAAATTACTATTACTCTAAATCTAAATTACAAAATACTATTCACTATTTAAATATCTATATTTTCCTTTTCAATTTAAATGAAACTTTTAAAATGAAAGCAAATTTTCAATTAAATTGAAATTTTCTTTTTTTTATTTATTTTTAATATTAATTTTATTAATTTTATTCAATATTAATTTAAATCTTTTTTATTTAATAATATTAATATTTATTTTCTATTTAATATTTAAATTTAAAATGAAATATTCATTTTATTAATAAAATTATTAATAAAATAAAAATTCATTTTATTAATTTTAAGTATTAAATATTAATGATTTAGGAATTAAGATTAACGAATTAACGACGAGATTTATTATCATTTTTTTCATGTCCCCAGAAATTTAGAGTAAGTGCAAATTCTCCCAATTTATGGCCCACCATACTATCTATTATATAAATAGGTAAATGCTCATTTCTATTATCGATAGCAATAGTATGGCCGATCATTGTGGGTATAATGGTAGATGCCCGAGACCACGTTACTATTATTTCTTTTCTGCTTTTGTGTTAAGCTTTCTTTTTTTAATAAATGATTTTCTTCTTTTTCTATTTGTTTTTTTATTTATTTTGAAAAGACGAAGAAACAAATTTTATATCTTTTCCTATTTACTACGACGACGAATAATCAAATTGTCACTATATTTATTCCTTTTTCTACTTCTTCTTCCAAGTGCAGGAGAACCCCAAGGGGTTACCGGTTTTATTCTACCAATTGGGGCCCTCCCATAAGGGATGGTCTACAAGGTTCATAACTACTCCTCTTACTACAGGACGCTTACCTAGCCAACATTTAGATCCGGCTTTACCCAAACTTTTCTGGTTCACCCCAGTATTCCCTACTTGTCCGACTATTGCTGAGCAGTTTTTGGATATTAAACGAACCTCCCCAGAAGGTAATTTTAATATAGTTGATTTCTCCTCTTTTGCAATCAGTTTCGCTACAGCACCTGCAGCTCTAGCTAATTGTCCACCCTTTCCAAATGTGATTTATATGTTATGCATGGCCGTGCCTAAGGGCATATCGGTTGAAATAGATTCTTCTTTTTTATCAATCAAAACCTCTTCCCAAACTGTACAAGCTTCTTCCAAAGCATATGGCTTTCTAGGTGTAGATGATCTATACAGATGGATATTATATATCGTAAAATGAAAAGAAGTACTACACAAGTGGATATATAGGAATTCAAATCTACTGAATCGCTCATGTTATGCTCTTCTACATCCTAGGTCTTCCCGTTCCTTCATCTGGCTTATGTTCTTCATGTAGCATCTAGACCGAATGACTCTATGAAATTACGTCGATACTTCCACATATTAGGGGTAACGTAGGAGACATTTCTATTTTTTCCTAGAGAATCTTTAGAATTACCACTGCTTAGCTTTCAATTCGCCTCTGACCATCAAATGAAATGTGAATAACCCGTCCTCCTCTCTTTGAAATAAGGGGTGCTTCCGGTTATGTCGGTGCTTGAAACAATTTTTTCTTCTCCATATTACTATATCTCTAGAGTCAATAATTTTCTATGAGGAACTACTGAACTCAATCACTTACTGCCCTTACTCTTCAGTTTTCTGTTGAGGTCTATCCTATAGAGGTACTCAATTTGGATCAGTGATCGATTTCTAGGTTTCATCATAAACCTAATTGGTTATTCCAATTACGTAAATCAATAGTTCAAACTGCACTTAAAGGTAGGGCATTTCCCATTTTTATAAGAACTTCTGTACCAGAAATAATGGTATCTCCAATTATAGTCCCTCTAGGATGTAAAATATATCTCCTCTCACCATCCGCATAGTGTATGAGACAAATGTATGCATTTTGATTAGGTTCGTATTCTATGGTTATGATTCTCCCATATATGTCTTTTTCATTCCGTCGAAAATCGATTTTATGGTATAAACGCTTATGACCTCCCCCTCTATGCCTTGCGGTAATGATTCCTCTGGTGTTACGGCCTTTACCATAACAATGTTGTCCATAGATCAAATTATTTCGTGTATTTTATGTATTGGATTTCACTTGACTGTCTACGGCCCATTGCGTGTGCTCGGGGTAGAAGTTTTGTATAAATGTATCACCATGCTATTAAGTATTTTGATTTTAAGTTCTTTTCTATCTAAGAGGTGGAATAGAATAACCTGGTTGAAGAGTAATGATCATACGTGTGTAATGCATTGTATGTCCCATAATAGGTCTCATTCTTCTACCCTTTCCCGGGAGTCGATGTCTATTCATAGCTATTACCTTGACACCAAAGAAGAGTTCGACCCAATGCTTTATTTCTGTCCTAGTTAATCCTGATTCGACATTAAAAGTATTAATTTTCCCCAATTACCGAATACTTTTGTCTGTAAATACTGCATATTTGATTCCATCCATAAATCTATTTTCTTCCCTATGAGTTCTAGTCTCAATAAAAATGCTAGTTCTTACTGTTCATATGTTATGATATGAATATACCACACCAATTGGTTATGTATGGATGATGAGATTCCATTGATACAGAGCCAATTCCAGTAGACTTAGTGGAGGGTCCCATTGGCGTGCATCCAATTGGAATTGAACCTATGAATTCACCAATTATGAGTTGGACGCTTTAACCATTCAGCCATGGATGCTTAGCGAGGATCCTCGTACATGGTGAATAACCAAATTCCAATTGAAATGAAATCTTTAGGATAAATCAATGCAATTTAGGAGGAATCAATGAAAGGACATCAATTCAAATCCTGGATTTTCGATTGAGAGAGATATTAAGAGAGATCAAGAATTCTCACTATTTCTTAGATTCATGGACCCAATTCAATTCTATGGGATCATTCGTTCACATTTCTTTTCCATCAAGAATGTTTTATAAAACTCTTGGACTCTCGAATGGAAGCTATAATTGTAAACCACGATTGAATTTATAGAAGCATTGGTTTATAAATTCCTTTTAGTCTCAAAATCATTTTTTTCGCTATATTTTTTCGCAAGCCACCTAAAGTTCCAACTAAAAAGATAAAATGATTTTTTGTTATCTTAATTGAAATAAAAAGCCTCCTGGAGTATCTTACTTTCACGCAATTCACATGGTTCAACAAGCAATCGATATTTCACGATCAAGGGTGTAGTACTATTTGTAGTAGTGGTCCTTATATATCGTATTAACAATTGAAAGATGGTCGAAAGAAAAAATCTTTATTTGACAGGGCTTCTTCCTATACCTATGAATTCTATTGGACCTAGAAATGATACATTGGAAGAATCCTTTTGGTCTTCCAATATCAATAGGTTGATTGTTTCGCTCCTGTATCTTCCAAAAGGAAAAAGATCTCTGAAAGCTCTTTCCTGGATCTGAAAGAGAGTACATGAGTTCTCCCAATAACTAAAAAGTGTATCATGTCTGAATCTAACTGGGGTTTGCGGTGGTGGAGGAACTAAATCGAAAAAAAGAGGGATTCTAGTTGTAAGATATCTAATGAAATTGTCGCTGGAATTGAAATCTCATTTAAAGAAAAAGATATCAAATATCTGGAGTTTTTTTTTGTATATTATATGGATGACCCGATCTGCAAGGACCATGATCGGGAATTGTTTGATCGTCTTTCTCTGAGGAAGGGGCGAAACATAATCAACTTGAATTCGGGACAACTATTCGAAATCTTAGTGAAAGACTGGATTTGTTATCTCATGTTTGCTTTTTGTGAAAAAATATCAATTGAAGTGGAGGGTTTCTTCAAACAATAAGGAACTCGGTCAACAATTCAATCAAATGATATTGAGCATTTTTCCCATCTCTTCTCAAGAAAGAAATGGGCTATTTCTTTGCAAAATTATGCTCAATTTCATATGTGGCAATTCTGTCAAGATCTCTTTGTTAGTTGGCGGAATAATTCACATGGATCAGATTTTTTTAGGAAATATCGAGAGAGAATTGGATATGGTTAGACAATTTGTGGTTGGTAAACAAGGATTGGTTTTTTAGTAAGGCACAGCATATGTCATCAAATATTCAATATGATTCCACAAGATCTAGTTTCATTCAAGGAAGGAATTCTAGCCAATTGAAGGGATCTTCTGATCAATCCAGAGATCATTTTGATTCCATTAGTAATGAGGATTCAGAATATCACACATTGAGCAATCAAAGAAAGATTCAACACCTAAAAGAAAGATCGATTCTTTAGGATCCTTCCTTTCTTCAAACGGAACAAATAGAGATAGAATCAAACCCATTCCCTAAATGCCTTTCTGGATATTCCTCAATGTCCTAGCTATTCACGGAAGGTGAGAAGGAGATGAATAATTATCTGCTTCCGGAAGAAATCAAAGAATTTCTTGGGAATCCTACAAGATCCATTCGTTCCTTTTTCTCTGACAGATCGTCAGAACTTCATCTGGGTTCGAATCCTATTGAGAGGTTCACTAGAGATTAGAAATTATTGAAGAAAGAACAAGATGTTTCTTTTGTCCCTTCCAGGTGATCAAAAAATAAAGAAATAGTTAATATATTCAAGATAATCACATATTTACAAAATACCATCTTAATTCATCCTATTTCACCAGATCCGGGATGTGATATGGTTCTGAAGGATGAACTGGATATAGACAGTTCCAATAAGATTTTTTTCTTGAACAAAAATCCATTTTTTATTTATTTCATCTATTCCATGATTGGAATGGGAGGGGGGGATACACGTTACACCGCGATTTTGAATCAGAAGAGAGATTTCAAGAAATGGCGGATCTATTCACTCTATCAATAACCGAGCTAAATCTAGTGTATCATAAGGGATTTACCTTTTTTATTGATTCCTATGGATTGGATCAAAAACAATTCTTGAATGAGGTATTCAACTCTAGGGATGAATGGGAAAAGAAATCTTTATTGGTTCTACCTCCTATTTCTTATAAAGAGAATGAATCTTTTTATCGAAGGATCAGAAAAAATGGGTCCAGATCTCCTGCGGGAATGATTTTGAAGATCCAAAATAAAAAATAGTGGTATTTGCTAGCAACAATACAATGGAGGTATTTAATTAATATGGATTGTATTTGCTAGCAACAACACAATCCGATCGTAACTTCGAATATGGAATTCAAAGGGATCCAATAGGAAATGATACTCTGAATCATAGAACTATAATGAAATGTACGATCAACCAACATTTATTGAATTTGAAACAGAATAAGAAGAAATGGTTCGATCCTCTTATTTTTCTTTCTCGAACTGAGAGATCCATGAATTAGGATCCTAATGCATATAGATACAAATGGTTTAATGGGAGTAAGAATTTCCAAGAACATTTGGAACATTTCATTTTTGAGCAAAAGAACCGTTTTCTTTTTCAAGTAGTGTTCGATCAATTACGTATTAATCAATATTTGATTGATTGGACTGAGGTTAATAAGAGAAACTCAGACCAATCAACCCTCCTACAGTAGATGTTAATACGAATAAGAGAAACTCTATTATAGCCATTTCTGTACATTCAATATACTCTGCGGATAGAGGAATACATAGAGTTGAACATGGTAAAATAAGAAATTCAAAGATTTCGTTGAAATTGTTTGTTTGGAAATTTCTCGAAAAGCTAATTATAGGTTCTTCTCCCCATTGGAAAAATAGGGTTATTATACTCATTACTAAACTTGTTGAAGAGATGAAATATAACCAAGGTATATTTTTTCTATCAGAGATTAAATCGATCATCAGAAGAAGAATTAGGCTAAAAATTAGGATACATTGTGGGAAAATAAAACTTCCATCGAAGAGAAGCAAATGAAAGGCTTTCATAAAAATTCTCGTAGAATCGAGAATGAAATTTTCATTTTGTACATGTCAGATCATGAATTAGTAACTGCATCCAATCTCCAAAAAAGTCCCAATTGTTTCGAACTTTCCCTTTTTTTTTAATGGAATATTTATAGAATCCCTATTAATAGGATGATCAAACTTATTTTATGGCATCTACCTCTTTCTTATTCTTAAGCAAGTCCCCGATAGGGCTTCTTTTTCCTTTGTTTCGAGAAATATAGTGATTAATTCTGATTCTTTCCTTTTCTATTGATTCTTTTCCGATAGAGATGAATGGCTCCATGAGTCTATGTGTCTATATAGATCCTATTCATGGGTTAATGAAAATGTGCAAAAGCTCTATTTGCCTCTGCCATTCTATGAGTCTCTTCCTTTTTGCGTATGGCATCACCACTCCCTTTGGCAGCATCCACTAATTTGAAACTTAATTTGAAAGCCATATTTCGACCCGGACATTTTCAGGATGCCCCTAATAACCAACGAATAGCAAGTGCTTTTCCTTGTGTGAATCCTATTTCAACGGGAACTTGATGAGTCGATCCGCCTACATGTCTTGCTTTTACTACTATATCGGGAGTTACTCCACGTATTGCTTGACGTAAAATAGATAGTGGATTTGTTTCTATCTTTTATTGAATCTTTTTCATGGCTCGATAGATAATTTGATAAGCCCATAGTTTTTTTCCGTGTTTTAGAATACGGTTAACCAACATGTTAACTAATCGATTACGATAAATTGGATTGGATTTTGCAGTTTTTTCTTCTGCAGTACCTCGACGTGACATGAGCGTGCAAGGGTTCTCAAGAATTAGTTTTCCTTTTATAAGGGCTAAAAAGATCATTTATTTTGGCTTTTTGACCCTATATTGTAGGGTGGATCTCGAAAGATATGGAAGACCTCCCTCCAAAGGTGACCTAAGTGATAGAATTCTAAGGTTGATTTTATAAACTGCCAATCTTGCTACCTGTGCCTAAATCCTAAATCAAACTCCGCTCCTCTCTCGAGCTCACTGAGTTCCTAAATCTGCACTAACCTAATGGAATCTCTTCCTATCAGATTATTATAGATTAGCATTAAGCGTGATTTAGAACTATTAAGAGTTGTTAATTCTTAATCCGGTGAGTGAATTAACCTTATCTCTAAGTGTTAACTACCGGTTCTTACTATTAATTTCCAGTTGTAAAAAGCATTTCTCAATGTCAAGAAACAAGCCAAAAGACAATTAAATTAATGCCTCAAATTAATTGAATCAAATTTTATTACTAAACAGTAAGAAGATTACAAAAATGGCAGATAAAATAATCCAATATTTAAACACAAACCATCAACAAAGATGAACCCCAATGGGTTCGGCAATCCTAGCTACTCATATGAAAGAAACAAATACAAAAGGAAATATATAACAGAAAAGAAAATGAAACATATAACCGCTCTTCTATCGAATCGGAGTGGGAATGTCGCAAGTGCCAATTCTGAAACCAGCCTCAAGTATAGATCTCGGATGTCTCAGTCAATCATCTAGAAACTTCAATCTTTGCTTGAATCCTCCAAATCAATCCTTTGAACTGACATTGGTCTCCTAAAATGTCAAGAACAGAGGTGTATAAGTAAGGGGTCACGCGCGTAAAGAAGTTCAGAAATCAGAAGCGAAACCTCGTCTCATTTTGTGTGCGACTATTTATAGACAGAACTACCTTTGCCGTGCCATGGCCCGAGCCATGGTCCGTGCAAATATGCACGGCCCGTGTAACAGGCACCAACCTCCATAAAATGCAAAATTTTTGAAATTGTCTAGAGGAGGTCTTGCAAAAGCCTCAAAACTGTGCGCCAACAAGGAATCGACTCCGATAAACATCTAATACGCGTAAATCATCCAAATAGCTTAGTTTCTGCCCGTAAATCAATCAATCTCTATCGAGGAGTCTGAAAACCTGAAAAATTCATAAACATACCACAGTGCGATCAAACATGAATAAATATGACTCAAATATGCGAATAAACGACTGATAAACAGTCAATAAACGTGCATAGAATCATGTACATCAAACTACCCCACACTTGAGAGTTTGCTTGTCCTCAAGCATTTAACAACTCTCTCCTCAAACAGAAACGAAATGACTCAATCAAATACATTGCAGAAGGTTAACTCAAAACAAGTCTCGAAACTCCATGACGAATTTCCTTAAAACCCCAAATCACTAAATCTTGGAGACAAAGAACAAAGTTAATAAAGCTGCTAAAATTAAAATGATAAACTATCTAAATTGAGAATTTGAGAACCATGCCTTACAAGATGTCACTCGAAACACACAAGTGTATATAGGTGAGAAGAATATTGCTAAGCTCTCAGCGCAAAAGTACAGAAAAAAGTGCTTACCATTGGCTTGCTTATAGATCCGATCTCCACTACTGTGAAATAGTCAATAAAAAAGATCAAAGGGTCTTGAGCCAGGTTGTAATAGGGTTAATGGTAGGATACGCAGAATTATGGAAAGTAAACTGAAAGTTGCTGGAAAATTATGCAGGTAATGCAAGAATATAGCCAAGGATCAAACGCTGTACCAAAATTAAACACTAAGTTGTTCTAATGATAAGATGATGCTCGAACTAAACCCTTATTCTTAAATTTTATATATATAAATATTTTTTTTCTCTTTTCTTTTCTTTTCTTTTTTTTTTCTTTTTTTTCTCTTGCAACAACAAAACGCAGGATGAAGTAATACAATGCTTAATGAAAGTAGTAAAATGATATGTATCATTTGGATTGAAGAGAGCATCTATGAAAAAAATCTAGTAACTTAGTGAATATATGCAAATTGATCCAAAATAAAATGCAGCATAAATGTACATTATTTCCAGCAATAATGGTAGAAAGAATGGTGGAATGAATAGAAGTGGTAAAATGAGTGTCAGATGTAATTTATAATGAAAGAAAAAGGCTAAGGCTCAAAATGGGTTCGCTAAAGGAAAAATCGGGTTAGGCTTTTGGCCAAATTGTGTAATACCTAAGTGCCCAAATCATCTCATGACTATCAACAATTCATGTAATCTTAAAAGTCATCACAAAGCAAGTTCTAGAAAAAAAAATTATGCATAATGCTCACTAATCAAAAATAGAATGGAGCATAAAGCCTCACCATTGAGTGGGATAAAATTGCATGAATTCTCAAACCAGAGTTTATACAATCAAACAATCTAATACGCATCAAAATTAATAGTGTTCTATATCCAAGATAAAGTGAAATGAAAGGATTAAGGAAAAACACCAGTTTTACCTGGCTTGATTGAAACTAAGAGATTCGTTCATTGCCTTCTTGCCACAAAGATTCGATACAAGTAATAAGGGTCCATTCAAAAGAAAGAAAATCATTAACTACTCAATTAAAACAAAACTCAAGATAAGGACAGTAATAATGAACGGACTCAATCAATAAGGGAAATTAAAACAAGATAAAAATAGCAAAGATAAAATTGGTACCTACACAAATCTATGGTCCACACTTGTGAAAAACACTATCCTCGGTGTGAACAAGGTAGGCACTCCAAAATAAAAGGAATAGAATACATAAAATGAAGCTAATTATGGGAGTCCATAAAAGAAATTGGAAAACTAAGAGAAAAACAAGACAACAAAAAGAGATTAAAACTAGAAAGTCTACTAGATACTGCCCTTGATGTATACTTGAACACTTCAAAATGTGTTAGTCCTCAAAATTACGAACGAGCATCAAGTAGGCTAACTCCTGCAAAACTTAAGAATAAACACATCCCAAGCAACATCTAGTAAAAGGTTCAATAAGATAATATCTCCTCAAAATCAAACACACTAAAAATAGACTGAAATATGTAACTAAAAAAACAAACTAATAACTACATAAAATAAAAAAAAAGTCCAAAAATTCAAAAAGCAAAAATAGATTCGGGAATGCCTCCTGAAGGCGCTTCTTTTTGTTCGAGTCGTCTAGCTGGACTCTGCAGCAGCATTCCTGCATCGCGGGCAAATTGAGAAGGTAGGCTCAATGTAAGTTGGGGCTCGAGGCATATAAGCGCAATGAGAAGGTCCGATGTGTGCGGTAGATGACCAAAGAGGCTCTCTCTGTACCGATTTAGGATGTCCATTCATCCACTCCGAATTCTGGCTAAGTGACCTGTCAAAAACAAACTTGCAACTACCCTTCTCGGGTCTATCATAGCACAAAATCTCATATCCATACAAGTTGTTTTTTTCATATGAATAACACATACTAACGGGGGAAGAAACATGTATTGCATCATCCATTTGTACATCTTGTGGTTGTGTATTACATGCAGGATCAATTCCATCAATACTACAAATGGCATGAACATGGTCGGTGGAAGAACTATCAAATGAGGGTAAACTAAAAGTGACACAGTCATCCCCTACATTAAGTTCTAACTTCCCTTCAAATACGTCTATTTTAGCTCTAGCTGTGGCAAGGAAAGGTCTCCCCAAAATTAATGGTACACCATGCTCGTTATCCATATCCAAAACCACAAAGTCCACAGGAAATATGAACTTATCTACCTTAACTAGTACATTTTCCACAATTCTCCTAGGAAGCTTAATAGAACGGTCAGCTAATTGAATGCACATCCTAGTGGATTTTGCCTCCCCCAAACCTAGCTTATTGAACAAACTAGTGGGCATGACATTTATGCTAGCCCCTAACTCAGCTAATGCATCATCAACACACAAATTACCTAAAGTGCAGGGAATAGTGAAACTCCCTGGATCGTGATGTTTCTCTGGCAGCTTGCTCTGAAACATCGCTGAGCACTCCTCGTTAAGCTGAACATAGGCAACCTCCTCCAACTTCCTTTTTCGGCTAAGTATGTCCTTTAAGAACTTAGCATACTTCAGCATCTGCTCCAATGCATTAATAAAAGGCAAGTTAATATACAGTTGTCTAAAAATATCTAAAAACTTACTGAACTGCTCTTTCGCCTCTGCTTGTTTAGCTCTAGCAGGATAAGGAATCTTAGGTTGATATTCCTTGACTGGAATTGATTTCACCTTTTTTCCCTCAGGTTCCCTAACATTATTGCTCGCCTCAACCTGCACATCAATAGTGGCGTCATAAAAAAAAGCTTAGAAGGAGCTGAAACTAACTTACCTGAACACAAAGTGATCGTGTTCACGTGCTCCCTCTGGTTAGACTCAGTGGTGCTCGGGAGCGCTCCTTGCTGTCTCTCAGACAACATCTTAGAGATTTGGCAATCTGGGTCTCCAAGTTCTGAATCGAGGCCTGCTGGTTCCTAAGTGCACTATCAGTTTGCTGGAACCTCATCTCCGTAGATGTCACAAACTTCATCATAAGCTCCTCTAAATTTGACTTCTTTTCTGGTAGAGGAGGAGCTTGTGCGGGCCAGTGGCTATTTGTTCTTGATGAAGTCTCTGAAAAGCAGGTGGACCCTGAGCATTATTGTTCCTCCAACTGAAGTTGGGATGATTGCGCCAACCAGGGTTGTATGTATTGCTGTAAGGATCATTTTGCTGCCTTGGGGCATTCCCCATATAGTCAACCTGCTCAACATCAGAAAACATAGCAGAATTAGATGGAAAAGTAGTAGAGGATGAAGCAAACATACCTCTCGCAGTACAGCTGGCACTATAATGCTGGCCACCACAAAATTCGCAGCCAACGTTCGCTGCATGAACCAGCATCTGGAGTTGGTCAATCTTCTTCGCTAGAAGCTCCACCTGAGCTGCTAGGCTGCTGTAAAGTACACTTGGTTGACCACTCCCTGTCATCCCGGTCGGCTCCTAGAGGATTACCGCTGATAGTTGTTCATGGCCATTTCCTCTATCAGGTTCTGAGCTTGCTCGGGCATCTTACTGTTTAGCGCCCCACCTGCTGCAGCATCCACTATCTGCCTCGTTACAAGGTTCAACCTGCTGTAGAAGGGCTGAACCTGCATCCACACTGGCAATCCGTGATGTCGGCAGCATCTCAAAAGATCTTTAAACCTCTCCCATGCATCGTACATGCTTTCATCATCAAATTGCACAAAAGAAGATATGTCATTTCTAAGTTTAGCAGTTTTAGCGAGAGGAAAATACTTATATAAAAATTTTCAGTAGCGCCCTCCGGTGTGTCGTTTCTTTGTGGAAGGGATTGCAACCATCTCTTAGCTCTATCCCTCAAGGAAAATGGAAACAATCTCGGTAGAATGGCGTCATGATTGTTAGTTTATCTTGAATGTGTCACAAATCTCCAAAAATTAGAGATATGTGCATTGGAATCCTCGCTGGGCAATCCTCCAAACTGCACACTCTGCTGGATCATCTGGATCACGTTGGCTTTTATTTCAAAATTGTTGGCCGCTACAGCAGGTTTGACTATACTAGTTTTCATCCCATCCAAAGATGGTCGAGCAAACTCGTACATCGTCCTCTGATCCTCATCGTCCTGGGGTTGAGGTTCTCCATCGCGTTAGTTCCTTGAACTCAATCGCCCTCCTCCTTAATCACCGCAAACGCGTCGTCTCAATAATATGAGAGAGCGCTTCGAGTCAGATAAGGGTGCTATGGGATCAAGGTTAGAGCTCCTAGTCATAAACTACCTGAAATGGAAAACCAAACAACCGCCAATCAACAAAAATAATAAAATAAAATAAAATAATAAAATAATAAAATATAATACAAAAAAAATGAATGAATAAACAGATAATGACTAAATTAACACAGAAACAATTCACTCTAGTTTACCGTTACTCTCCCCGACAACAGCGCCAAAAACTTGCTATTTCTTTCTGATGGGCTACTTATGCAACCTACACTTAAGGTAGTGAACCTATCGATGCGGTCTAGCACTAGTGAGTATCAAGGTCGTATCCCTGGAGATCTGGTAAACCTAAAGTTACTACTATTCGTTATGTTATTTAATCTGAAATAAGGTGTGAGAAGTCTAAATTAATTAACTAATGCTTATAAATGCAAATAAAGGAACAACAACAACTGACAATCGAAAGACAACCGTAACAAAGAAGCAAACCCAAAGGTGACCTAAGTGATAGAATTCTAAGGTTGATTTTATAAACTGCTAATCTTGCTACCCGTGCCTAAATCCTGAATCAAACTCCGCTCCTCTCTCGAGGTCACTGAGTTCCTAAATCTGCACTGACCTAATGGAATCTCTTCCTATCAGATTATTACATATTAGCATTAAGCGTGATTTAGAACTATTAAGAGTTGTTAATTCTTAATCCGGCGAGTAAATTAACCTTATCTCTAAGTGTTAACTACCAGTTCTTACTATTTAATTTTCAGTTGTAAAAACCATTTCTCAATGTCAAGAAACAACCCAAAAGACAATTAATTTAACGCCTTAAATTAATTGAATCAAATTTTATTACTAAACAGTAAGAAGATTACAAAAATGGCAGATAAAAGAATCCAATATTTAAACACAAACCATCAACAAAGATGAACCCCAATGGGTTCGGCAATCCTAGCTAATCATAATGAAAGAAACAAATACAGAAGGAAATAAATAACATAATAGAAAATGAAACATAAAACCGCTCTTCTATCGAATCGGAGTAGGAATGTCGCAAGTGCCAATTCTAAAACCAGCCTCAAGTATGGATCTCGGATGTCTCAGTCAATCATTTAGAAACTTCAATCTTTGCTTGAATCCTCCAAATCAATCCTTTGAACTGACGTTGGTCTCCCAAAATGTCAAGAACAGAGGTGCTGTTGTAAGGGGTCGCGTGCGTAAAGAAGTTCAGAAATCAGAAGCGAAACTCCGTCTCGTTTTACATGCGACTATTTATAGAGCGCCTTTGCCCAGCTTTGTGCAAATATGCACGCCCGGTGCTGTGCAGCGGCTTTATGCCTACGCGTGCAACGGTCTATGCAAATATACACGGCCTATGCAACGGGCACCAACCTCCGTGAAATGCAAAATTTCTGAAATTGTCTAGAGGAGGTTGTGCAAAAGCCTCAAAACTGCGCGCCAATAAGGAATCGACTCTGATAAACATCTAATATGCGTAAATCATCCAAATAGCTTGGTTTCTGCCTGTAAATCAATCAATCTCTATCGAGGAGTCCGAAAACCTAAAAAATTCATAAACATACCACAATGCAATCAAATAGGAATAAATATGACTCAAATACGTGAATAAAAGACTGATAAACAGTCAATAAACATGCATAGAATCATCTACATCACTTTCCTTATCGGATCTAAAATCTAAACTATGTACTCATTTATTCATTTCTTTTGTTTGTCTCTTTCTAATCTATGTCTTATTTTATGGTTTAGTTTTATTTAGCGAGCATAAATAAGAGTGTTGAGTAAAAGTATGTGGAAGTGACAATCATAGGCACCAATCCAATGCTTGGACAAATGCGAAGAAACAAAATTAGTTAATCGAGTATTGATATCATGTTTTGAATCATCGTGGAAGAATCTTTTGGAAGAAAGAGGGAGCACCGAGAATTGAGGCACGTTCAAATATTCTGATTCAGAATTTGCAACATTGGGATATCCATCATTCCTTGTTCCACTAGGCACGAGGACTCTCGATGACACGAGGATTGACGTAAGGAATCATGGGAATGCAATTGACAAGTTTAATCAATAGCATTGGGGCTTAGCTTGATGATCAAGCAGGATAAAACGTAAATCCACGCGCATTAGAGAGATATCATGTTGGTTTTGAGTAATCCAAGTGTCATACAAGTGGGAATGCAAGCATTTTGATGTTTGGGATGCATATAAAGAATTAATTTGAGTTGGGGTGTTATTAGGTAGGCCCTCATAGATTTTCCCATGTTTTCGTTAAGTTGTGATATGGAACCTCAACAAATAAGCTTGAGAACCCCTTTTGAATTGCGGTTGCCCAACATATTGACATGAAAACCCCAAGAACCAATTCGGTTCAACCACTAAGAAAGGTTAGAAGATAGATTTCTTAGAAAGATGACCAAGAATTAGAACCTAAGGAAAACTAAGTCCCTTCAAGCCCAATTCCAAGTACACCACAAGGATATATAAACTCCTTGATAAGTAAGATTTGCACTGAAGCAAGAACACAAAGACAAAGCAAACAAGCTTTAAGGTAAAAACACCAATTATCATTCAAATTCAACTTTTTCTACATCAAAATTCGTACTAGCCTTATGTAGGCCTCTGAAAACCCTAAATCTTAACTAATAAGCATTTACATCTCATCTAAGATAAGGACAACATTACTAACTAAAAGAGATAACTTAAATAGAGTTCTAGTTAGGTTAAAATACATGTGTGGCTGCCTAAAATAAGCCATAAAATCCTAATTTACATAAGTCATAAAGATGGGCCTCATAACATAAGCCAAGTTAGGCTCAAAGTCTTCATATGGTCCAATTCAACTTCTTTGGTCTTTTTAAGCCCCATTAAATTCATTCAAGTCCAATAAAGTGAATTAGATTAATGAGCCCTGAACTTAAATCCAATTCTTCAAGCCATGTGTCCTTAGCCCAAATTTCTTCAAGCCATTTGTCCTATGCCCACGGCCCGTGCAACGGTCTATGCAAATATACACGGCCTATGCAACGGGCACCAACCTCCATGAAATGCAAAATTTCTGAAATTGTCTAGAGGAGGTCACGCAAAAGCCTCAAAACTGCGCGCCAACAAGGAATCGACTCTGATAAACATCTAATATGCGTAAATCATCCAAATAGCTTGGTTTCTGCCCGTAAATCAATCAATCTCTATCGAGGAGTCCGAAAACCTAAAAAATTCATAAACATACCACAGTGCAATCAAATAGGAATAAATATGACTCAAATACGTGAATAAACGACTGATAAACAGTCAATAAACATGCATAGAATCATCTACATCACTTTCCTTATCGGATCTAAAATCTAAACTATGTACTCATTTGTTCATTTCTTTTGTTTGTCTCTTTCTAATCTATGTCTTATTTTATGGTTTGGTTTTATTTAGCGAGCATAAATAAGAGTGTTGAGTAAAAGTATGTGGAAGTGACAATCATAGGCACCAATCCAATGCTTGGACAAATGCGAAGAAACAAAATTAGTTAATCAAGTATTGATATCATGTTTTGAATTATCGTGGAAGAATCTTTTGGAAGAAAGAGGGAGCACCGAGAATTGAGGCACGTTCAAATATTCTGATTCAGAATTTGCAACATTGGGATATCCATCATTCCTTGTTCCTCTAGGCACGAGGACTCTATAAGACACAACGATTGACGTAAGGAATCATGGGAATGCAATTGACAAGTTTAATCAATAGCATTGGGGCTTAGCTTGATGATCAAGCAGGATAAAACGTAAATCCACGCGCATTAGAGAGATATCATGTTGGTTTTGATTAATCCAAGTGTCATACAAGTGGGAATGCGAGCATTTTGATGTTTGGGATGCATATAAAGAATTAATTTGAGTTGGGGTGTTATTAGGTAGGCCCTCATAGATTTTCCCATGTTTTCGTTAAGTTGTGATATGGAACCTCCATAAATAAGCTTGAGAGCCCCTTTTGAATTGCGGTTGCCCAACATATTGACATGAAAACCCCAAGAACCAATTCGGTTCAACCACTAAGAAAGGTTAGAAGATAGATTTCTTAGAAAGATGACCAAGAATTAGAACCTAAGGAAAACTAAGTCCCTTAAAGCCCAATTCCAAGTACGCCACAAGGATATATAAACTCCTTGATAAGTAAGATTTGCACTGAAGCAAGAACACAAAGACAAAGCAAACAAGCTTTAAGGTAAAAACACCAATTATCATTCAAATTCAACTTTTTCTACATCAAAATTCGTACTAGCCTTATGTAGGCCTTTGAAAACCCTAAATCTTAACTAATAAGCATTTACATCTCATCTAAGATAAGGACAACATTACTAACTAAAAGAGATAACTTAAATAGAGTTCTAGTTAGGTTAAAATACATGTGTGGCTGCCTAAAATAAGCCATAAAATCCTAATTTACATAAGTCATAAAGATGGGCCTCATAACATAAGCCAAGTTAGGCTCAAAGTCTTCATATGGTCCAATTCAACTTCTTTGGTCTTTTTAAGCCCCATTAAATTCATTCAAGTCCAATAAACTGAATTAGATTAATGAGCCTTGAACTTAAATCCAATTCTTCAAGCCATGTGTCCTTAGCCCAAATTTCTTCAAGCCATTTGTCCTATGCCCACGGCCCGTGCAACGGTCTGTGCAAATATACACGGCCTATGCAACGAGCACCAACCTCCATGAAATGAAAAATTTCTGAAATTGTCTAGAGGAGGTCGTGCAAAAGCCTCAAAACTGCGCGCCAACAAGGAATCGACTCTGATAAACATCTAATATGCGTAAATCATCCAAATAGCTTGGTTTCTGCCCGTAAATCAATCAATCTCTATCGAGGAGTCCGAAAACCTAAAAAATTCATAAACATACCACAGTGTAATCAAATAGGAATAAATATGACTCAAATACGTGAATAAACGACTGATAAACAGTCAATAAACATGCATAGAATCATCTACATCACTTTCCTTATCGGATCTAAAATCTAAACTATGTACTCATTTGTTCATTTCTTTTGTTTGTCTCTTTCTAATCTATGTCTTATTTTATGGTTTGGTTTTATTTAGTGAGCATAAATAAGAGTGTTGAGTAAAAGTATGTGGAAGTGACAATCATAGGCACCAATCCAATGCTTGGACAAATGCGAAGAAACAAAATTAGTTAATCGAGTATTGATATCATGTTTTGAATCATCGTGGAAGAATCTTTTGGAAGAAAGAAGGAGCACCGAGAATTGAGGCACGTTCAAATATTCTGATTCAGAATTTGCAACATTGGGATATCCATCATTCCTTGTTCCTCTAGGCACGAGGACTCTCGATGACACGAGGATTGACGTAAGGAATCATGGGAATGCAATTGACAAGTTTAATCAATAGCATTGGGGCTTAGCTTGATGATCAAGTAGGATAAAACGTAAATCCATGCGCATTAGAGAGATATCATGTTGGTTTTGATTAATCCAAGTGTCATACAAGTGGGAATGCAAGCATTTTGATGTTTGGGATGCATATAAAGAATTAATTTGAGTTGGGGTGTTATTAGGTAGGCTCTCATAGATTTTCCCATGTTTTCGTTAAGTTGTGATATGGAACCTCCATAAATAAGCTTGAGAACCCCTTTTGAATTGCGGTTGCCCAACATATTGACATGAAAACCCCAAGAACCAATTCGGTTCAACCACTAAAAAAGGTTAGAAGATAGATTTCTTAGAAAGATGATCAAGAATTAGAACCTAAGGAAAACTAAGTCCCTTAAAGCCCAATTCCAAGTACGCCACAAGGATATATAAACTCCTTGATAAGTAAGATTTGCACTGAAGCAAGAACACAAAGACAAAGCAAACAAGCTTTAAGGTAAAAACACCAATTATCATTCAAATTCAACTTTTTCTACATCAAAATTCGTACTAGCCTTATGTAGGCCTTTGAAAACCCTAAATCTTAACTAATAAGCATTTACGTCTCATCTAAGATAAGGACAACATTACTAACTAAAAGAGATAACTTAAATAGAGTTCTAGTTAGGTTAAAATACATGTGTGGCTGCCTAAAATAAGCCATAAAATCCTAATTTACATAAGTCATAAAGATGGGCCTCATAACATAAGCCAAGTTAGGCTCAAAGTCTTCATATGGTCCAATTCAACTTCTTTGGTCTTTTTAAGCCCCATTAAATTCATTCAAGTCCAATAAACTGAATTAGATTAATGAGCCTTGAACTTAAATCCAATTCTTCAAGCCTTGTGTCCTTAGCCCAAATTTCTTGGATAAGCTCATTGACTTGTAATTTGAATCGAACAGGGACTTCTAGTTGATTTAGGATTCCTTTCATTGCTTATACTCTTAATATCATCAGAACTTCTTAGAGGATTAGGATTCCTAGTTGAGTCAGGACTCCTTATTGGATTAAAATTCCTTGAGCTAGTAGGATTTGCATCATCAACAATCCTTGTTAGAGTAGGATTCTCTATACTAGTTTAGTTCGTATCAAGCTGGCTCATAAAATTTGGGACTGTGAGAGCTGTTGACCAGTCAACTCCTCTCCGGTTGCTGATTTGACTTTAGTTTATTCATCTTTATTTATTTATATTTAGCTTCTAGTTTCTTCTTCATATGGAATTCGGGCTTTTGCACTATAAAAACCGCATCCAACCGAATACTTGACAGTAATTAGCATATTATTTTAGTTTTCTACCTTGCGAAAAATTAAGTTATAGGTTCTTTCAAAAACTTTGTGGACTTATCAACACTAACGCTACCAAGCATAGACTTATCTGTCCTGTCCTTTCTTTCTTTTGTGTTCTTTGTCTACCCTTGTATTTAAATCAATTCGATTTGATCCTTACGCCTAGCTGTATGGAAGAGAACAAAGAACTTGTGATATTTTTTCTTACCGGATCTGAAATCCAACCTATATTCTCATTTTATTTGCTTATATTATGTCTCTCTTTCTAATCTCTATCTAGAATGATGGTTTGGTTTAATTTGGGAGCATAAACACGAGTGTTGAGTGAAAGTGCGTGGAAGTGGCAATCATAGGCACTAACCAATGCTTCGATGAATGTGAAGAAAGAAAATTAGTTGATCATGTATTGATATCATTCTTCGAATGATCACGGATGAATATTTGAGGAAAGAGGGAACGATAAGAATCGAGGCACACCCAAATATTTCGATTTAGAATTTGTACCATTGGATCTCCATCCTTCATTGTTCCTCTAGGCATGAGGACTCTTGATGACACAAGGTTTAGCGTAAAGAATCATGTGAATGCAATTAACAAGCTTAACTGATGGTATTGGGCCTTAGCTTGATGATCAAGTAGAACGAGGTGTAAATCCATGCACATAAAGGAGATATCATGTTGTTTTCGAATAATCCAAGCACAATACAAGTCAGGACTCGAGCTCTTTGATATTTGAAATGCATATAATGAAGTGATTTGGGTCATAGTATTTTTAGGTAGGCCTACGTGAATTTACCCTTATTTTTATTAAGCTGGCTCATAAAATTTGGGACTACGAGCGTTATTTCCCAATCAATTCCTCTTTAATTCTTGATCTGACTTTAGTTTATTCATATTTATTGATTTATTTATTCATATTTAGCTTCTTGTTTCTTCTTCTAAAAGGGGCAACCAGATTGATGTAACCCCAAAACCCAAAGAACCAAGTAGCTGACTAAGTAAGGAGATCAAGTTCTAAGCCCAAGTGACCCATTATTCATCAAGGGAGGCTGAATTACAAGAGCTAGAGCCAAGAGAATGAAGGGGACTTAAATGGTCTTATTCAAGATATTTAGGCCAAGCCTTCGAAGCCATCTGAAGAGTTAGAGTTAATCAAGCCCAATCTTGTTATTAACCTTATTCAATATGTCGGGCCATGAATCCTTAAGTTTTAGGTGAAATTTTACTCAAAGGAATAAGCAAGACCAAATTCTTAAAAAGGAAGCAAGGAAAGAAGCTTGAAGAGGAAACAAGGAGGTGCATGCTCGTGAGCTTGACCTAGGCACCTAATTTTGTTTAGGGAACAAGGCAGCTGCCCCTTTTAGTTATTTAGGAATATTAGATGTTGATTTAGTCCATTCTTCCTATAGCAAAGATTGGATAAATTACTCTAGTTACTTATTTAATTATTTAGGAAGCTTCTGATTTAGTCTTTGATTTTTTATTTCCTATTCTACTTTCTTCCTAAACTTGTAAAGGAAGTTAAGGTTGTATCTTTGGCTACTTAAACACACTATAGCCGAATGGTTTGGGTTAATGAATATTTTTATTATTTATTCCATTCGAAGAATTCAATTTTTGGTTCTTCTAAGAACTTGTGAACTTATCAAGACTTGTTCTTATGGCGTTCTTTGAGACTTATCACTAACCTGCTTTCTAATTTTCAGTATGGCGTCCAAAACCCTTGTATACCAAGGTTCACACTTCTAGTAAAGTGTTGGGTTGAGGTCTTTATTTGTTAATCTAACTTTAGAAATACTTGGCAACAATTCAACAACGTGTTTCTTGCAAAATTCATGAAGAATCACATCACAAATACTTGAGGCTAATGAACATATTATTTTAGTTTTCTAGCTTGTGGGAAATCAAGTTATGGGTTCTTTCAAGAACTTTATGGACTTATCAACACTCACACTAGTGAGCATAGACTTATCCCTCACATCCTTCTTTTCCTTTCTGTTCTTTGTCTACCCTTATGTTAAATCAATTCGATTTGATCTTTACGCTTAGCCATATGGAAGAGAACAAAGAACTTATGATTTCTTTCCTTATTGGATCTCAAGTCCTACCTATATTCTAATTTTGTTTGTTTCTTTTGCATCTTTCTTTCTAATCTTTGTCTAGTATAATGGTTTAGTTTTATTTAAGAAGTATAATCACGAGTGTTGAGTGAAAGTGCATGGAAATAAAAATTATAGGCACCGATCCAGACGAATGCGAAGAATGAATATTAGTTGATCGTAATATCATTCTCCAAATTATCGCAGATGAATTTTTTAGAGAGAAGAGGGAACAACGAGAATCGAGGCACGCTAAATATTCTGTTTCAGGATTTGCACTACTGGGATTTGCATCCTTTCTTGTTCCTCTAGGCACGAGGACTCCTAGTGACAAAAGGTTTGGCATAAGGAATCATGGGAACACAAGTGACAAGCTTCAATGGTGTCATTGGGGCTTAGTTTGATGACGAAGTAGGACAAAATATAAATCCACATGCATAAGGGAGAAATAATATTTTTTTCGATTTATCCAAGTATAATATAAGCGATAATGTGAGCATAAGAGGAAGAAACTAGAAGCTAAATGTGAATAAATAAATAAAGAAAGATGAATAAACTAAAGTCAAATCAAGTACAAGAGAAGAGTTGACTGGGCGACAACCCTCGTAGTCTAAAATTTTATGAGCCAGCTTAATGCAAACAAGAGAAAAACTGCATGGGCCTACATAATATCACTTTGACCTAAATTACTTCATTATCTACTTTTCAAACATCAAAGAGCTCTAATTTTAGCTTGCATTACACTTCGATTAATCGAAATCAATATGATTTCTGACTTACACACGTGGATTTACATCCCGTTCTACTTGACATCAAGCTAAGTCCCAATTCCATCGGTCAAGCTTGTCAATTGCATTCTCCGGATTCTTTACGCTAAACCTTGCATCATAAGGAGTCCTCATGCCTAGAGGAACAAGGAAGGATGGTGATCCCAATGCTATAAATCTTGAATTGAAATAATTGAGCATGCCTTAATTCTTGTCGTTCCCTTTTCCCTCCAAAAGATTCGTCATGATCATTTAGAGAATGATATCAATACATAATCAACTAATTTTCTTTCTTCACATTCATCAAAGCATTGGATCGGTGCCTATGATTTTCGCTTCCATGTGCTTTCACTCAATAGTAGTGTTTATGCCCCCTAATAAAATCAAACCAAAAGAAATAAAAAAATGAGAGTATATGTAGGACTTCAGATCCTATAAGGAAAGAAATCACAATTTTCTTTATTCTCTTCCATATGGCTAAGTGTAAGTATCAAATTGAATTGATCTAAACATAAGGGAAGACAAAGAACACAAGAGCAAGGAAGGATATGAGGGATAAGTCTATGCTCGTTAGCGCGAGTGTTGATACCTTTGATCCAAATTTTATGAAATAGCTTAACATAAATAAGGGTAAATTCATATGGGCATACCTTCAAACAGCAAAGCGCTCGAATTTCGTCTTGTATTACACTTGGATTAAGCAAAAATAACATGATTTCTCCCTTACGAGCATGGATTTACATCTTGTCTTGCTTGATCATCAAGCAGAGGCCCAATGCCACTAGTTAGGCTTGTCAGTTCTTCTCCCATGATTCCTTACGCCAAGGGAGAATTCAAATGGGCCTACCTAATAACGCTCCAAATCAAATTACTTAATTATATGCATCCCAGAGATCAAAAAGCTCACATTCATTATTATATTATGCTTGGATTCATTGATAACATTATGACTTCTATCTTACGTGCATGGATTTACATCTCACCTTGCTTGATCTTAAAGCCAAGCCCCAATGCCACCGGTCAAGCTTATCAAATGCATTTCCATGTTTCCTAAAGCTAATCTTGTGTTATCATGTTTCATCATGCCTAGAGGAATAAGGAATGATGGAGATTCCAAATGGTGCAAGTCCTGAATCATAATATTTATTCATGCCTCGATTCTTATTGTTCCCTCTTTCCTCTAAAAGATTCATTTGCAATCATTTGGAGAATAATATCAATACTCAATCAACTAATTTACTTTTTTTTGCATTCGTCTAAGCATTGGATTAGCGTTTGTAATTGCTGCTTCCATGCAGTTTCTCTCAATAGTAGTGTTTATGCTCCCTGAAATAAACCAAACCTATTTTCACCTAACTAGGACTTTGTTTAGTCATCCCTTTTAGTTAGGAAGGTTATCTTTCTCCTAAATGGACATAAATCCTTATTAGTTAAGATTTAGGATTTTCTAAGGCCTATAGGATTAGGTTGAATTTGAATGATAATTGGTTATTAAACCTAAAAGTTGTTTTGCTTTTGTCGTTTTGTTCTTGTGTAGAATGCATGCTTAAAAAATATTCAACTAGATTGATCAACTTCTTGTGGAGTATACAAGTGTGGATTTACGTCTCGTCCTGCTTGATCATCAAGCTAAGCTCCAATGCCACCGGTCAAGCTTATCAATTGTGTTCTGAATGATTCCTTATGCCAAACCTTGTATCATCAAGAGTCATTTAGCCTAGCATAACAAGAAATGATGGAGATCCTAATGGTGCAAATCTTGAATCAAAATATTTGGGCGTGCCTCAATTCTCATCTTTCCTCTTTCCTCTAAAAGATTTGTCCATGATCATTAGGAGAATGATACTAATATTCAATCAACTAATTATCCTTTTTCGCATTTGTACAAGCATTAGATCGGTTCTTATGATTGCCACTTCTATGCACTTTCACTCAATCCTCATGTTCATGCTCACCAAATAAAACTAAACCATCATACTAGACAAAGATTAGAAGCGGCAATTTAAAAGAGGGAACGATGAGAACATAGGTAGGATTTTGTATCCTATAAGGAAACAAATCACAAGTTCTTTGTTCTTTTCCATACGGCTAAGTGTAAGGATAAAATCAAATTGATTTAAGCACAAGGGTAGAGAAAGAACATAAAAAAATAGAAGGGTGTGAGCGATAAGTCTATGTTCGCTAATGCGAATCTTGATAAGTCTGTAAAATTCTTTAAAAAACCCATAACTTGATATCTTGCAAGGTAGAAAATTAAAATAATAGGCTCTCTAGCCTTAAGTATTTAGTTGCATGCGATTTTTATAGTGCGAAAGCCCTCATTCCATAAGATGAAGAAACTAGAAGCTAAATATGAATAAATAAATAAAAAAAGATAAATAAACCAGAGTCAAATCAAGAACGAGAGAGGAATTGACTGGGCAACAACTCTCGTAGTCCTAAATTTTATGAGCCAACTTAACAAAAAAAGTGGTAAAATTCGAGTGGGCCTATCTAAAAACACTTTGACCCAATTTACTTCATTATATTCATCTCAAACATCCTACTTGATCATTTATTGTCACACCCATACTCTAAGTATGTATCCATCCTTTTAGCATTGCATTTTCATATAGTATCTTAATTTAATTAAGGTAGTACTTAAGTGTGTTTAATAATAAATAATAGTGGACTTAATTGAAATGAAACAAAGATAGTGGATTGAATTAGGATGAAAGAACAAATTTTAGAGGGTTCATAAGTAATATGAACAATTCATTAAGGACCTAAGGGGATATTTTACAACTAATCCTATCCTAAACTATGTCTAGAATTATCCATTCTCTACTTCTAAGTCTCCATATGCATATATATTCACACACACACTTAACATAAGAAAAGAAAAGAGAGGAATTGAGAGAGTTTCTTCATTAAACAACCTGGTCTAATCTTTTTCCAAGAGGAATTTCAATGTTTAAGCACTTTGTTGGCCATAAAATTCACCTACAAAGGCTTTAAAGGTTTATTTGGTAAGTATTATAAGAGTTTTGATTAATTTGAGTTGGGATTGGTGAGCTGTATTCTCAGGTTAGATTTTTCTAATTTTTCAGCCTCTGTATTTATTCCATATCTTGAGCTAGAAAACTCCAAATTAGGCGTGGCTTAATGTGTAGGAAAATTTAGATAGTCCTCCATGACTTTACAGTCTTAGGTTTGTGCTAGTTCTATCTTTGTCTTTGTGGAATTGGACTAAATTCTTTATTGCTTACTCTATCAAGATAGTTTGAGCTTGTCATGTTAAAATTGTGCTTAACTCCTTCTATAATTGTCTAATTGAAGTGAAACTTTTTCTGCATATTATAGGCTTGGATAGCTAGAATTATATAAAAGTTGAGCCTCAAATACCTCATATGTAATTGCCAATAAATTTTCAAATTTGGCCCCAAAATCTGCTCTATCATAGTTGTTGAGATAAGAATGTAAGATTATGTTTAAAAGCATGATATGCACATCATTTAGGAGCTGTGTGATAGGAGAGCATAAAGGCTTATTATTTTGTTGAATTCTAAGTGAAATTTATGAATTAGGTGTTGAAAAAGGCAAGGAAAATGCAAGTGCAAGGTAGATATTTCTTGGAGCTGGTTGGATATGACTAAGGGCCATTTTCGATAAGTAGATATCAAGCCCTTGCAAAGTTGATTTCTTTTATTTGAAAGTTGAATATTGAACGTGGAAAAAAAAACTTAAATTTGTTATTTTAAGCTTATTAAATTTCATATTGTTACTTATTTCAAAATATATTCTATTGGTTTTACAAATTTGAAGTATAATTAACAAAAGTAGGTTGTTTGTGTTGGATTTTACATGTGATGATTTTGCAATTCAACAATAAGAATATTTTAGCTTTTAATTTGCCTAATTAATCAATATATAATATTAATTAATGATCTTGGCTTTTCCTTGATGAGTACAAATATTGATAGACTTAATTTCATCGATTGCACATTACTTATATTTCACAATTCGGGGCAGTCTGATATAGTTTCATTTTAATGTTGAAAAGACCATTCATCCAATGCCTTTGAGCGAGTGAAAGTTTACTTTGTTTTCAAGAAATGCCTCATCACAGTGATGTGTTTGAAATGTGCTGAGATTGATTTATACACATGTGATTTATTTCGGATTGTTATGCGCATTAGATAACGGGGCACTTGATTGCAGACCAGTGAAGGGAGAAGATTCAGACCGTACTAATATAGAGGAAGGATTAGCCATCAAGTGTGCCTAGAATGGGATTTTGAATGATGGTTGATTGGTCATAGTCATTGTGAGGATGGTTAAATTCTATGAAACTTCTTATACCATTTAAAGTATATGATGTTGATAATTAGTATTGTTATTTTGTATGAGTGTTAGAACAATTTCTTTAGTGGTGTTCTCTTGCTTAACAAAAATTAATTGCCTTAAGAATTTGATTCACAACGTTATATATTTTGTATAATTATGTGGTTTTCTTCTGCTTACAGTTATCTAAATTATTTTCTGCTTATAAATCTATTCACTGATTATTTTTATACTCATTCTACTTTTCTCATAAATTTTATTCAGGAAGCAAGGCTTGATAGTGGGTGGTTGAGCAAGTAAGTATTATTAAAGGAGAGAGTAAGGTTGGCTAGCATTTCTCGTATGAGGAGTCATATACATACTCATTGTAACTTGTACATAAATGTTCATCCTTGTTTCATACCATGGTGGTTATGTACATGTAAAAGAATATGTTATAAGTTAATGTTTAAAGGCAAACTTTGTATATTAACTTATTTAATAATGTTTAATAAAGGTATTTCTAGTTATAGTCATTGTAATGAAACATCATATTAAAAAATATTATTCATTTTTCATAATTATGATTTCAAATACATTATTGTATATACATATGTAAGTATGTTATTATTCAACTAAACTAAAAAGATTTTAGAAAGCATTTGGTTTTAAATATCTATCTCGGGCTACGTGAGATGAGGTGTCATATCTATATAATCCCTAATGCCACAGGTCAAGCTTGTCAATTGTGCTCCAATAATTCTTTATGCCAATCCTTGTCTTATCAGGAGTCCTTGTCCTTAGAGGAGCAAGGAATGATGGATATCCTAATGATGCATCTCATGAATAAGAATATCTAGGCATGCCTCGATCCTCATCATTCCCTCTTTCCTCTAAAAGATTCACCTACGATCATTTGGAGAATGATATGAATACTTAATCAACTAATATTATTTTTTTACATTTGTCCATGCATTAGATCGGTGCTTATGATTATTGCTTCCATGCGCTTTAATTCAACACTCTTATTTATGCTTGCCAAGTAAAACCAAACCATCATATTAGATAGAAATTAGAAAGAGAGATATAAAAGAAACAAACAAAATGTGAACATAGGTAGGCTTCCGGATCCGATATGGAAATAAATCATAGATTCTTTATTCTCTTCCAAACAGCTAAGCCTAAGGATCAAATCAAATTGATTTAAACATAAGGGTAGACAGAGAAGACAGAAGAAAGGAGGGATGTGAGTGATAAGACTAGGTTCACTAGTGCGGGTACTCATAAATTCGCGAAGTTCTTGCAAGAACCCATAACTTGATTTTACACAAGGTAGAAAACTAAAATATTAAATATGCTCACTAGCCTCAAGTATTCGGTTGCATGCAGTTTCTATAGTATGAAAGCCCTAATTCTATACGAAGAAGAAACTAGAACCTACATATAAATAAATAAAGATGAATAAACTAAAGTCAAATCAAGAACTGGAGAGGTGTTGACTAGTCAACGTCTCTCGTTGTACTAAATTTTATGACCCAGCTTAACAAAAATGAGGGGAAATCTGCAAGGGCCTACCTAATAACACATCGACATAAATAATTTCTTTATATACGTCCCAAACATCAAAACGCTTGCATTCCCACTAGTATTACATTTGCATTAATTGAAACCCACATGATTTCTCATTAACGCGCTTGGATTTACGTCTAGTCTTGCTTGATAATCAAGCTAAGGCCCAATGGCATCGGTCAAACTTGTCAATTGTGTTTTCATGATTCCTTATGCCAATCCTCATGTCATCAGGAGTCCACATAACTAGAGAAACAAGGAATGATGGAGGTCCGAATGATCCAAATCCTGAATCGCAATATTTTGGCGTGCCTTCATTCTTGGCATTCCCTCTTTACTCTAAAAGATTCATCTGCAATTATTTGAAGAATGATATCAATACTCGATTAATTAATTTTCATTTTTCGCATTTGTCCAAGCATTGGATCAGTGCCTATAATTGTTGCTTCCACGCGCTTTAACTCAACACTCCTATTTATGCTCGCCAAAATAAAACCAAATCTATATAAAACATTGAGTGGAAAGAGACGAACAAAAGAAATAAAGAAATGAGAATAGAGGTAGCATTTTGGATTCAATAAGGAATAAGATCACAAGCTGTTTATTTTCTTCCATGGCTAAGAGTAAGGATTGAATTGATTTAAACACAAAGGTAGACAAAGAGCATAAAAAAATGGAAGGACGTAAGCAATTAGTCTAGGTTTGCTAGTGCGGGTCTTCATAAATTAGCAAAGTTCTTGAAAGAACCTGTAACTTAATTCTCTACAATATAGAAAACTAAAATAATATGCTCACTAGCTTCAAAGATTCGGTTGCATGTGGTTTTTATAGTGCAAAAGTGCTCATTCCGTTGGAAGAAGAAAGTAGAAGCCAAAATATGAGTAAATAAATAAAGAAAGATGAATAAACTAAATTCAAATCAAGAACCAAAGAGGAGTTGACAGGTCAACAACTATCGTAGTCCCAAATTTTATGAGGCAGTTTAAGGAAAACAAGGAGAAATCAACCTAATAATGCTCCGACCTAAAATACTTCATTATATGCGTCCAAAACATCAAAACGCTTTCATTTCTGCTTGTGTTACCCTTGGATTTATTGAAAACAACATGATTTATCCCTTACGCACATGGATTTATGTCTCGTCCTGCTTGATCATCAAGGTAATCCCAATGCCACTAGTCAAGCTTTTTAATTGCATTCTCATGATTCCTTATGCCAATCCTTATGTCTTCAAGAGTCCTCATGCCTAGAGGAACAAGGAATGATCGATATCCTAAGGGTTCTTCCATAATCAAAATTTTTAGGCGTGCTTTGATTCTCAACATTCCTCTTTCGTGATTGATCCGCGATCATTCAAAAAATGATATCAATATACGATCAACTAAATTTCTTTCATCGCATTTGTCCAAGCATTGGATCGTTGCTTATGATTGTCGCTTCCACGGGCTTTAATTTAATATTTTTCTTTATGCTCGCCAAATAAAACCAAACCATCATACAACACATAGATTAGAAAGAGAGGAACAAAAAAGAATAAATGATAACATAGGTAGGATTTTGGATCCTATAAGGAAAGAAATCACAAGTTCTTTATTCTCTTCCATGGCTAAGCATAAGGATCAAATTGAATTGATTTATGCCCTAACCCATTTAGCTCTGGATAGTCCGCATAAAAAATGACATAAGGATTGGCATAAGAAATTATAGGAACGCAATTAAAAAGCTTGACCGGTGGCATTATGGTGTAACTTGATGATCTAGTAGGACAAGATGCAAATCCACGTGCGTAACGAAGAAATCATGTTGCTTTTGATTAATCCAACCGAGAATGTGCGCTTTTTAATGTTTTAGCACGCATATATCTATGTAATTTGGATTGAACTGTTATTAGGTATACCCACATGAATTCTCCCTTATTTTCATTATTCTGGCTCAAAAAATTTAGGACAATGAGAGTTGTTGACCAGTCAACTCCTCTTTATCTAGTATGATAGTTTGGTTTTATTTGGGGAGCATAAACACAACTATTGAGAGAAAGCTCATGGAAGCGACAATCATAGGCACTGATCCTATACTTGGACGAATGCGAAGAAAGAAAATTAGTTAATCGAATATGGATATCATTCTTAAAATGATCGTGGATGAATCTTTTGAAGGAGAGAAGGAACAACATGAATCGAGGCATGCTTAAATATTATGATGCGAGATTTGCACTATTAGGATCTCTATCATTCCTTGTTCCTCTAGGCACGAGACTCCATGATGACACAAGGATCAGCGTAAGGGATCATCAGAACGCAATTGACAAGCTTGTCTAGTGGCATTAGGGCTTAGCTTGATGATCAAGTAGGACGAGACATAAACCCACATGTGTAAAGGAGAAATCATGTCGCTTTCAATTAGTCCAAGTGCAAATGAGCATGTTTTTGACGTTTGGGAGGCATATAAAGAAGTATATTGGGCCGGAGTGTTACTAGATATGCGCACATAAATTTTTTCTTATTTTTATTAAGAAATCATGGGAAAGTAATTGACAATCTTGACTGGTGGCATTGGGGCACGACTTGATAATCAAGCAGCACGAGACACAAATTGATGCGCATAAGGGAGAAACCATATTGCTTTCAATTAATACAAGTGGGTATGCAAACAATTTGATCTTTGGGACACATATAATAATGCAATTTGGGTCGGAGTGTGATTAGGTAGGCCCACATGAATTTTCCTTTATTTTTATTAAGCTAGCTCATAAAATTTGGGACTACAAGAGTTGTTAGCCACTCAACTCCTCTCTAGTTCTTGATTTGACTTTATTTTGTTCATCTTTATTTATTTATTTATTCATATTTCTTTATTTTTTTATTCATATTTAGCTTGTAGTCTCTTCTTCTTATGGAATGAGGGCTTTTGCACCATGAAAACTGCATGCAATCGAATATTTGAGGCTAGTGAGCATATTATTTCGGTTTTCTACCTTGTAGAGAATTAAGTTATGGGTTCTTTCAAGAACTTTGCAGACTTATGATGACCCCCACTAGCAAACCTAGACTTATCGCTTACGTCCTTCCTTTCTTTTTTGTTCTTTGACTACCCTTGTGTTTAAATCACATTGATTTGATCCTTACCCTTAGCCATGGAAGAGAATAAAAAACTTGTAAATTCTTTTCTTATCGGATATGAAATCCTACCTATTTTCTCAATGTTCATGTCTTGAATTATTATTTAGTTTTATTTGGCAAGCATAAATAGCAGTGTGAGTTAAAGCGTGTGGAAGCGACTATCATAGAAACTGATCTAATGCTTGGACAAAGGAGAAGAAAGAAAATTAGTTGATCGAGTATTGATACCATTCTTCAAATGATTGCAGAGGAATCTTTTGGAGAAGAGAGGGAACAACATGAATCGAGGCACGCCAGATATTCCAATTCAATATTTACACCATTGGGATCTTCATCATTCCATGTTTCTATAGGCACGAGGACTCCCTGATGACATAAGGATTGGCGTAAGGGATTAGTGGAACATAATTAACAAGCTGAACTAATGACAATGGGGCTTAGCTTGATAATCAAGCAAGACGAGACATAAATCATTCGTATAAGAGAGAAATCATGTTGTTTAATGTAAAGGTTTTGATGTTTAAGATGCATATAATGAATTAATTTAGCTCGGAGTGTTATTAGGTTGGCCGATGTGAATTTTCAATTATTTTGATTGAGCTGGCTCACCGAATTTGGTATACGAGAGTCGTTGACCAATCAACTACTATTTATTCTTTATTTGACTTTAGTTTATTCATCTTTCTATATTTATTTATTCATATTTAGCTTCTAGTTTCTTCTTCTACTAGAATGAGGGTTTTTTATACGAACCTAACCTATATCAAAGGATTAAACATGTATGCAAGTTTGATTTCATTGCCCAAGATCTATCTAGAACTAGATCAATGGAAACCTTAGACCCTGCAAGTATATTAAACTATCAAATCTAAGGTATTAAAGGTAGAAGACACCATAATTTAGTATGGATTTAAATTGATAAGTCAGATTTGAACACTACAAACAATGAATTGCTTGATAAGTTCAAATTAGCTCTAAACAAGAATTCATAATAGAGTATAAACTCACAAAATATATTAATAATCAATTAATCAATCAAGTTGAAAATTTATACTAGGCTTTTTGCCTTTAGAAAATCCCAATTCTAAGCTATCAAGGAATTACAACTCAAATAGGATAGAGATAAACATCCTAACTAAAATAGATAACTAAAGACAAAGTTCTAGTACTCCCAAAATACTATGTAGCCGCCCATTAGGAGTAAGAAACTTTAGTTTCTTTAAGCCACACGCATGGGCCATCTTTAGTAGAGCTAATTAGGCTCAAACTCCCTTATATGCTCATTAAGCCCATATTAGATTTATTCAAGCCCAATAAACTGAATTAGATTAATGAGCCTTGAATTTGAATCCAAATCTTCAAGCCTTAATGTCTCCTTAGCCCAAACATCTTGAATAAGCCCATCGAGAGCTTCTTTTATCTTCTTAGCCTTGGACCTTGTAATTAGGCCTCCATAGATGTGAAATGGATCTTGAATCCTAATTGAAGTAGGATTCCTTGTTGGAGTAGGACTCCTAGTGCCAATAGGATTCACATTATTCCCTCCTTCCTTAGTATGATTCGTCCTCGTCACCTATGTCAAAATCAAAAAGAGGAAGATCAACAATATTAAAAGTAGCACTAATTCCATACTAATTGGGCAATTCCAATTTATATGCATTATTATTAATCCTTTCAAGAACTTGAAAAGGACCATCTCCTCGTGGAAGTAACTTGGAACCCCTTTGTGAAGGAAACCTTCCCTTGTGCATGTGCAACCAAATCTAATCACTAGATTTAAAAAGACCTTCACACGCCCTTTGTTGGCTTATTGAGCATAAACTTTATTCTTTCTTTCTATATTTGCAAGCACCTTCTCATGCAAACTCCTCACAAAATTTGCCTTCTTTTTTCCATATGGAGTAACACGTTCACTCAAAAGTAAAGAAATCATATCTAATGGAGATAAAAGAATAAAACCATAAACAATTTTAAAATGACAAAATTGAGTATATGAATGCACACTATGATTATATGCAAACTCTATATGCGGCAAATATTCTTTCCAAGATTTTAGGTTCTTTTTAACCATAATACAAAGTACCTAAAGTCTTATTATCTACTTCAGTTTAACCATCCATTTGTGGATCACATGTAGTAGAAAACAATAACTTAGTTCCCAAATTTCCCTACAATGCCTTCCAATAGTAGCTTAAGAACTTTGCATCCCTACCACTAATAATTGTTCTAGGCATACCATGTAGACGTACAATTTTTTTGAAGAATTAGTCAAAATTATATGTTGCATCATTAGTTTTATGACATGGAATGAAATGAGCTATATCAATAACAACATATATGGAATCATTACCATGCCTAGACCTAGGTAAACCAAGCACAAAATCTATAGAAATATCAATCCAAGGTGAACTAGGCACGGGCAATGGTGTATACAAGCCATGGGGTTTCGATTTAGACTTTGCTTGTTTACAAACAATGCATTTATCATAAAAACTAGTAACATCTCGTTTCATATTAGGCCAATAGAGAACATCATGCAAAAGATCTAAGGTCTTAGCAATTCCAAAGTATCTCATTAAACCACCCTCTTGAGCTTCCCTAACTAATACCTCACACATAGAACATATGGGAATACACGAATGTTTTTCTTTAGACAAAAATCCATCATGTCTACAAAACTTATCAAAATCACCTTTTTCACAAGCATTAAACGCATTGCCAAAATCAGAGTCATGCTCATAAATTTCATTAATATGCTCAAAACCAAGGAATTTGGCATTCAAAGTTGAAAGAAGTGCATACCTTCGTGATAACACATCCGCAATAACATTATCTTTACCTTGCTTGTATTTTATCACATATGGAAAGAACTTAATGAACTCACTCCATTTAGCATGGTGTTTGTTAAGGTTATTTTTCCCCTTCAAATGCTTCAATGACTCATGATCTGTGCGAATCACAAACTCTTTAGGCCAAAGATAGTGTTGCCATGTCTCTAAAGCTCTCACCAATGCGTACATCACCTTATCATAAATTATGTAGTTTAAGGCTGCCCCATTGAGCCCATCCAAACCAACATCTTTAAGCCTTGGCCGATCCATATCATTCCCTCTTTCTTTAGGATGATTCATCCTCAAATCAAGCTTATTACCTACATTAAAAGGACTCAAATTGGCAACATTAAATGTGCCACTCACATTATACTTACCTTGTAAATTAATTTTGTAAGCATTTTCTTTGATCCTCTCAAGTACTTGAAATAGTCCATCACCCATTGGACTTAGCTTTGACTTTCTTTGATTTGGGAAGCTTTCCTTATGAAAATGCACCCAAACCGAATCACTAGGTTGGAACACCATTGGTTTTCTTTCTTTGTTAACCCTTTCAGCTACTCTAGTATTTTGCTTCTCAATCCTCTCATTAACTTGTTCATGTAGTCTTTTAATCAAATCTGCCTTAGAAGAACCATCAACATTAACAAGCTTGTTAAGAGGCAAAGGAAATAAATCAATAGGAGTTATTGGGTTAGCACCATAAATAATTTGAAATGGAGAATAATGTGTAGCGCTATGAACAACCCTAATGTATCCAAACTCCACATATGGTAAAAGATCCTCCTAAGATTTAAAATTCCTGGAAATTAAAGAACGAAGCAATTGAACCATAGTTCTATTAACAACTTCAGTTTGTTTATCCATTTATGGATGGCAAGTTGATATGCATACTTTTACACATATTTGCTGACATATTCTTGCAAATTTTCTTAGCATTTATTGTGTTTTTATTTCAAGATCACCCGTGTTTTTGGAGATTTTATAGGTCCATCATTAGTGCTATAGCAATTTTAGATCAATTTTTGGCGAAAATGGAGGGAATCAGAAGTTGTTTAGCCTTGGGTTGACTTTTGGAAAGTCAACATAGCCTGTGTTGGACCCCGTGTAGAAATTCCAGGCCGTGTAGCTTACGCACTTTGAAGCAGCACATTTTTCAAGGGCACCACGCCCTAGAGCACAGCTTGTGTTGGTTAACATGGGCTAGAACATAGACCATGTTTGCTAACACGAGCAAGAACACGGTCATGCTCAATTCAATTTATTTTGTCAATTGGAGTCCAACACGGCTCGGATATAGCCCGTGTCGGGGGACGCGGGCTGGAACACGCCCGTATTTATGCAATGAATAAAAGAAACGAGCCAAAAAAAGAAAAGAGAGTTCTGGATTGGCGATTTTGAATTTTGATCTTACATTGAAATTTTCTTAAACGTGTTGTAAGGCATTTCAGGGGGCTTCTAGGAAACTGATTCCACCTTAGAAAGTCAGAATCGTGATCTGGATTTTGCATTGAAGATTGAGGAGGAGTTTTGAAGGAAATCAAGAAGTAATTCTAGAGATCAATTGTAGTGTAAATCAAGGCTTTGAGTTGTTCATCCAATTCTAGGAAAAGAGTGTATATGTTTTGATTTCTTTATTCTTTCATTATAATTGAATTTCTATTTGCTTTAGACATGAACATGTGTAGCTAGTTGGGTTGAACCCATTCGGGTTCCTTACTATGTTGGCTTTGTACTGAATTATTGAGATTATTTGAGTTTCCTTTCTTGTATTCTTTTAGCAATTAAGAAATTGTAATTGAGCTCGAAAAATTAATTACAAGAACAAGTTAATTTTCACTTAGAGGTAAGGTTAATTAATTTACTAGATTAAGAATTAACAAAGCTTAATAGAGGTGGATTAAAACTTAAGGCTTACTTAATAATCAATTGTTAGGAAGAGATTCCCACTTTTGGTTCTTAGGTTTAGGAATTCGGTTTTCTGGAGAAGGTTGAGAATTTAGTTTAGAATCCGTCCACGGGTAGCATAATCGGACTCAATAATCTATTATCTTTTGTTTGATAGCCAACTAGTCTAGGTCCTCTTTGGGTTTGCTTTCTTGTCTTGATTATTCTCTTTGCTCATTCATTCTCGCATTACACTTAGAATTTAGTTTTTAGTAAATCTAGAAACCTCTGTTATTAATTTTAGGCTAGATAACAAGGAACAAGTAGCAATTCTAGGATTTCACTTTCCTGAGGGATACGATATTTTTAATACTTGCCATGTGCTAGGCTGCATCGATAGGTTCACTGCCTTAGTTATAGTTGCATAAGCATAAGCGCATCAAGTGTTTGGCGCCATTGCCGGGGAATCTTTGTGTGAAAACTAGAGTGAAATTTGCTATTTGTTACTCTAGCCATATTTCTTTTCTGTTTTTGTCATTTACTTCTTATTCATTTATTCATTTATTTATTTGTTTGGTTTGTTGCTGCCTTGTTCATTTCAGGTTGTTTATGACCAAGAGTTCTAATCCTGTACTAGTAGACCCACTGCCCGAACCAGAGCAATCCCTTAGGTAGCTGAGGAAGCGATTAGACATGAAGGAGGAGGAGTAGATTGAGATTCCTATCCATAGACCAGTAGACATGGGAGACGACAATAATAACTTTGTTGAAGCAAATAGGATGATGTTTGTGTTTGCTAGACCTTCCTTGAAGAGGACACACACTAGTATATTGAGGCCACCTATTGCATCGAACAATTTTAAAATTCAGCCAAATGTCATTCAGATGGTGCAGTAGAGTGTACAGTTTGAGGGCTTGCCCAGTGAAGATCCTAATGGCCGCATCATGAGTTTTTTGGAGATTTGTGATACCTTCAAGGTAAATGGGGCTACCGATGATGCCATTCAACTTAGGTTATTCTCATTTTTCTTGAGGGATAGAGCAAAGAGATGGCTACAGTCCATACCAGCTAACACTATCACCACCTAGAGTTCTTTGGTTGAGAAATTTCTTTATAAGTACTTTCCTACTGCTAAGCCTGGAAAGATGCGTAATGATATTTCTTCTTTTACGCAGTATGATGATGAGAGCATGTATGATACATGGGAGAGGTACAAGGACCTGCTGAGATGTTGTCCACACCACGGTTTGCCATTATGGATGCAGGTGCAGACTTTTTACAGTGGCTTGAACTCAGCCATAAGGTAGATGGTAGATGCGGCTGCAGGTGGGGCCATCAATAGTATAACGCCAGAGCAGGCCTAGAATTTAATTGAGGAGATGGCCATGAATACATATCAGTTGCAGTCTTCTACGAGTAGGCCAAGACAACAAGGAGTGGAGAACCAGGTAGATTCTACATCAGCCTTGGCAACTCAGGTGGAGCTTTTAGCCAAGAAGATCGACTAGCTCCAAATGCTAGTCCAAGCAACACAGCTGGACTGCGAGTTTTGTGGTGGCTTGCACTACAGTGCAAACTGTACTGCGAGAAGTATGTTTGCTTCTTCTTCATCTTCTTCTTCTGCTGACTATAAAAGGTTGATTATATGGGAAATGTGCTCAGGCAGCAAAATAACCCGTACAGCAATACATACAACCCAGGGTGGAGAAACCATCCCAACTTCGGGTGGCGAAATAACAATATCCAAGGTCCACTAGGATTTCAGTGGTTGCACCAGTAACAACCCCAATAGCAGACTGTTCTCCCTCAACTACCTCAAAACTAGGAGAAGAAGCTCAATTTAGAGGAGTTGTTGATGAAGTTTGTGTCCACTTCAAAGAACAGGTTTTAGCAGATGGACACAGCTCTTAGAAATCAATAGGCCTCTATACATAATTTGGCGAATTAGATAGGCCAAATTTCTAAGATGCTGGCTGAGAGACAGCTAGGGACGCTCCCCAGCACTATAGAGTCAAACCTGAGGGAGCATGTCAAGGTTGTCACCCTGAAATAAGGTAACCAATTAGCTAGCTCTTTACCTATGGCTGATGATGATGTTGTTGTGCAGGATGAGCTAGCCAGGAAGAAGCCAGAGCCTAAGGTGATAAGGCCTGCATGAACTAAGGACAAGAAGAAGAGTCCTGTGAGAGAATACCAGCCGCCAATTCCATATCCTATCGGGTTAAAGCAGAGAAAGGTTTATCAACAATTTGGTAAGTTTTTGGATTTATTTAAGCAGTTGAGGATTAACCTACCTTTTGTTGAGGCTATATTACAGATGTCTAGGTATGCGAGATTCCTGAAAGAGATTCTAAGCAACAAAAGGAAGCTGGAGGACTTGGGATTAGTGACACTAAATGAGGAGTGCTCAACCATTCTTCAAAATAAGCTGCCAATAAAGTGGCGTGATGCATGGAGTTTCACTATTCCCTGTATTTTTTGTGATTTGCATATTAATGATGCTTTAAATGATTAAGGAGCTAGCATCAATTTAATGCCTACTAGTTTGTTAGAGAAGTTAGGTTTAAGTGAGCCAAGACCTACTAGGATGAGCGTATAGTTAGCAGATAGGACTGTGAAATTTCCTAAGGGAATAGTTGAGGATGTATTTGTTAAGGTAGACAAGTTTACATTTTCCTATTAATTTTATTGTTATGGATATGGATGGTGAGAGTAGCGTCCTTCTAATCCTAGGTAGACCTTTCCTTGCAACATCTAGGGCTGTTATAAATATGTGTGATGAGAAGTGACAGCTTAGAGTAGATGATGAGACTATTACCTTTGACCTTAGCACTTCTATGAGACATTCACTTGACCATGATGATACTGTATACTCTGTGGATGTTTTGGATAATATTGTGGGGTCTCAATTACAAGAGATATTACTTGATGATCCTTTGTAGATGGCATTACAGGCTGAGGATGAGTAGGAGTTGTCCAATGGGGATCTATTGGAATAACTTGCTTGTTTGCTGGCTAGTGAGCCCAGCAGGTCTGCTGACCATTTTATTGATATTGACGGGTTAGGGGTGCAGAAATTAAGACCTTTACTTGAGGAGCCACGAGCCCTAAAGTTGAAGGTGTTGCCAAAGCATTAGACCTATGCCTATCTGCATGAGGCGGAGAAGCTGTCGGTGATCATTGCAGCTGATTTGACTCATGAGGAGAGGGAGATGACTTTGGCCTCTCTCAGGAAGTACCCTGAGGCCTTTGCATGCAAGATTGCAAACATTCCTAGAATCAACTCCAGCTATTGTTCCCATAAGATCCTGATGGGGGATAGTTACAAGCCAGTGGTACAGCCATAGCGATGGTTGAAACCGAACATGAAGGAAGTAGTCAAGAAGGAGGTAATTAAACTTGCGGATGCAAGTTTGATTTACCCTATTTCTAACAGCTCTTGGGTTAGTCCTGTGCAAATTGTGCTAAAAAAAGAAGGTATGACGGTGGTTAAGAATGAGAAGGATGAGCTGATACCGACTAGGACGGTAACTGGTTTCGATTATAGGAGGCTCAATGATGCAACTCAGAAGGACCATTCTCTCCTTCCTTTTATTGACCAGATGTTAGAGTGTTTATTAGCGCATGTGTTTTATTGCTTTCTTGATGATTGTTCAGGTTATTTTCAAATTCCCATTGCACCTGAGGACCAAGAGAAAACTACATTCACTTGCCCCAATGGAGGTAGATAGAGCTAATGATGCAATTCCACCATTGACATTGATAGAGGCTCAAGAGGAAGACATGTTAAGCGTTCGCTCAAACTGACCTATCACGAGGGCTCGTGCCAAAAACTATTGCTCAAGCCACTTCGAGCATTTTCGCCAAGGCCTTTGCAAAGAATGGAGCGTCCTCAATTTCCACACCCACCTTCAAGATTTTATCATTGTCTACTTGGTGTGAAGAGACTTCTTAAAACTTAAACTTTCATCTTTGGGTTTATATTGCTATTTGTTTGTATTTAATTACCTTGTTTTCCTTTATTAGAAATCTAGGTTTAGGGTTCCCATATATATATGGGATATTGGTTTTGTTTTAGGGCACGTTGAATTTAAAAACAAGGGATTTGAGAGAGCTTTGGACTCCTCCCTTGTCTTCGACGCCGCCTCCCTACATTTCTCATTTGTGCCGATCCTATTACTAAACAGTATAACTCCTTTTAATCTTCATTCTTGTTTGGAATTATGTCCATTTTCATTAATTGCTTTTGTCCCATTTTCCATTTCAAAGTGGTTGTTCTTTAAATTGCTGAATTGAGAAAGTGAGGATCGGGCTTCATTTCCCTCATTTCGGTCCCCAATTGATTTGATATGTGGTTGGTACCCCATCATCAAATTAGTGGAATTTGATCACCTCCCTATCGATGTCATCTTTGGGACTTCTTCTTTCGAATTGTGAAAGTGGGATTGTCCCCACTTTCCATCTACAAATTAAGTGGAATTGTGTCCACTTCTTCTATGGCAACAATCATCATTTCCCGAATTGTGAATTAGTGGGGCTATCCCCATTTTCATTCTTAATTTAGTGGAGCCGTGGACATTACATCTACCGACGTCACTTGGTCTTCTTTGTCCTCATTTGTATTTGTTACTCATAACAAAATTGAGTATTGAGCTGCCTCCTTTCCAAGGCTGAGAATCAGACCTCCTTCTCCACTTATCAAGGCTGCCTTAGGCGTCAACAAAGGAAGCTTCGGCACACGTCCTATCTAGATCCGATTCAAGCAAGCCTTCGAAGGGGCTAACGCATCAGCTAAGGTAGAGACCATCGCTAAGTTGCCATCCCGTAGCTTGGTTAAGGCTATTAGGAGTATCCTTGGTCATCCAGGTTTTTATAAAAGGTTCATTAATGACTTTCCTAAGCTTGCTAGACCTTTGACTCAAATGCTTGTAAAAGATGTTTCATTTATATTTTCTAATGATTGTTTGCAGGCCTTTAAGTTACTTAAAGAGAAACTAATTATAACCCCTATTATGGTTTCACCTAAATGGGGCTGCCTTTTGAGCTAACGTGTGATGCTAATGATTTTGCAATTGGAACTGTTTTAGGATAGACGATTGACAATAAGTTCTAACCTATTTATTACGCTAGCAAGACATTGACAGATGTCGAGGAGCAGTATACCACTATTGAGAAGGAGTTGCTTGCTGTGGTATACATGTTCGACAAGTTCCATTCATACTTGGTGATATCCAAGAGAGTAGTCTACACGAAACATTCAGCGTTGAGGTACTTGTTTGGAAAGCATGATGCTAAGCCGAGACTCATTCGTTAGATTTTGCTTTTGCAGGAATTCGACATTGAGATCAAGGATAAGAAGGGTACGGAGAACTTGGCCGTAGATCACCTTTTGAGATTGGAGAACCCAAGCCTAGATGCACTTAATGAGAGGGCTATTGATGACAGTTTTTTGAATGAGTACTTATGCTCTATTCAGGTATCTTCGGATGTCCTTTTGTTTTCTGATTTTGCAAATTACTTGGTTATAAGGGTTTTACTAAAGGGAATGACATTTCAGCAAAACAAAAAATTCTTTGCTGATTTGAAGTACTACATTTGGGAAGACCCTTTTCTGTTTCGAGTTTGTGTATAGGGAGGAGATCCTCCAAATTTTGAGGCATTGCAATGACGGACCATCGAGAGGTCATCGAGCACCTAACCACACTGCTAGGAAGGTTCTAGAGGTTGGATTCTATTAGCCGACCATTTGTCAAGATGCTAGAGCATTCGTGTAGGTTTGTGATGCATGGTAGAGGTCAGGTAACATCTCTACTCGTGATGAGATGCCCCAAACAAGCATTCAAACGGTTGGGCCATTGACTTCATGCGGCACTTTCCTTCTTCTTTTGGAAATAAGTATATCCTTGTTGCTGTTGAGTATTTCTCTAAGTGGCCAGAAGTGCAAGCTTTCCAAGCTGATGATGCTAGAGTCATTACTAAGTTCCTTAAGCGATTGTTTGCTAGGTTTGGCATACCTAGGGCACAGATTAGTGATAGAGGGACTCATTTTTATAATGCTCAACTGGAGAGAGTACTTCAGCGATATGGAGTGACCCATAGTTTTCTACACCCTATCACCCGCAGACTAGTGGGCAAGTGGAGGTTACCAATAGGGGTTTGAAACACATTTTAGAGAAAATCATAGGGGAGAGTAGATGATGCAGTTTGGGCATTCAGGACAACCTATCATACTTCTAAAGGTTTTACACCTTATAGGCTTGTGTATGGGAAAGCCTGCCATTTACCTATTGAGTTAGAGCATAGAGCCTTTTGGGCCTTAAGAACTTGTAATTTTGATGTTGATTCTGCAGGTAAACAGAAATAGTGGCACCTGAATGAGTTAGATGAGTGGCGCCAGCAAGCATATGGCAACTCATTCATTTATAAGGAGCGGACTAAAAAATGGCACGACAAGCGACTGAGGGGCTCTAAGGAGTTTTAAGTTGGGGATCGAGTTTTGCTCCATAATTCACGTCTCCGTTAGTTCATAGGGAAGCTCAGGAGTCGCTGGTCATGACTGTTCGTTATCCAGCAAGGAGCCCCATATGGCACAGTTGAGTTGCATAATCCCGATAAGGGGAGTTTAAAGGTGAATGGCCATTCTTTGAAGCACTATCATGAGACTCGCTTGAGATAAAGGAGCGGGTCAATATGGTGTTGTTCTAGCGAGATTGACTTTTTGCATGAGTCTAGCTACACGACTTGGTCAAAAGAAGCACTCTCGAGAGGGATTCCCGAGCTTATCCTTTACATTTCTGTGTTTCTTTTTGAGAATTTAATTTATCCTTTATACTTAGCTCGTTTTTAATTTCAGTTGGTTTGGAACTTAACTCCTTTCATTTTTATGATGTTTTGGGTGAAAGATTTCTTGGTTGTGCAGATTATTGAGTTATACATGTGTTAGTGCAAAAAATGAAGTAAAAGCTCATTTCTAGGCTTTAACACGGGACCAACACGGTTTTAGACAAGGCCCGTGCTGCTCTACATGGTCCGCGCCCAACTTTCTAGGGCGTGTTGGATGTGAAAAATAAAGTTACATGATTCTCGAGTCACACGGCCTACAACACGACCCGTGTCCTATTGCATAAGGCATGTTGGGTATAAAATTTGGAGAAGTTACATGGTTCCCGAGAGTCACACGGTTTATAACATGGCCGCATACATCAAGGTAGTTGAGAACACGGTCTGGTTAGACACAGCCCGTGTCGCGCACATGGGCGTGTCAAATGCAGCGGCTATAAAAAGGGGAGAAGAACACAGGTGTTTGGCGTATCATGACCGTTTCAGAGCAAAAATCCTTCTGACTCTTCTATTCTCTCGGGTATTCTCTACAAATTTTCAATTTTTGTGCAATTTTCCCGCGTTTTGCCATCAACCAAGTTTCCTTATTTATTTCCTAATTACTTTTCGTTATTAATTGTTAGTTTTTATTTTTTTTTATTTTTTTATTCTTTTAGTTTTATTTTTTTCTTTCTTTATTTTCTCTACTTATTTAATTGATATTATTATGCTTAATGTTCTTTTAATTTTATTTTTCTCTTTTTTGCTTACTTATTTAATATTATTTTTATTTTATTTTATTATTTTGTCTTATTTATTTTATTTTATTTTATTATTTCATTTTATTTTTAGTTTATTATTTCATTTTATTTTTAGTTTATTTTAAATTTGTAAGTTTTAATTTTTGTGTTGGTTGAGGTATAGTTTAGTTATTTAATTCTTATTATGCAATTTTGCCTGTTCCGTTGTTATGCTGTCAAAATTTTGGCAAAATTTCTATGTTGCTTGAATTATTTATCTGCTATGTATGCATTATTTTTTGTGCTTCATTCAATGACTAATACCTTTTCAAGTACAATGTTAGAACGCACCAGACAACAACCTCCACGATAGGCACACTATAAGAGACATTGCATAGATGCAAACGCCTCTTCTTCACAGCAGTAGGGTCCAGCACCACCCGCACTAGCACAGCTGCCACAGCTAGCCAGACCTCAGAGACCCCTGACACTACCAGCCTCTGCGACGTCGATTGCTTACATTTCAGTACCCAAACCACAAGTAGCGCTTCCAAGCCCCTAGATGGGAGCAAGTTGGATTGGACGGTGTATTAACTTCACCGCGCTAGATAGGGTCGAACTAGCCCCAGAGGTTAGAGAGCTCTTTTAGACCCTACCATATGCTCGTTCCTTTGACATCATCGAGCCCATCTATCGGGAGCTCACTATAGGGTTCTGCAGCACCTTCTTTCTACAGCAGTAGATCATTGATTGGCATCAGTCGGATGCCATTTCTTTCAAGTTAGGGGGTAGACAGTTCTCGATGACAGTACCTCATTTTAGGATGCACTTGGGGCCATGGACTCAGCAGGAGATCACTAGAGAGGCCTACCAGGGGTGCTTAAATATTCACCCTATCCCTTCTGAGAGGATGTGGGACAAGAATGTGACCAGACCAGAGCATTACTAACCGAGTTGTCAAGTTTTAACTTAGAAGGCTGATTATGTTATATGCATGTGTTTCTTAAGTGATAATTTAATTAATGATGTTGAGAACCAATTGCAATTAATACCACACTTCAAAGGTGAGATTTTGAGCTATTTTGAGCATTCATTATACATATGCTCTTTATATTTCTTGTTTGACTATGCATTATACTTGGCTTCGCTTCTAGAACTTCGTTTGTAATGCTTGTTAAGGTTACATGAATTTGTGAATATATGAGATGATATGGGCAACTTAGGATTCACCACACTAGGCCAAAAGCCTACCCTTTGTGTTTCCATTAATTAGGAATGGTTGAGCCTTTACCGTTTTCTTCATTTTACACCATTTCACACTTTAAAACTTAGCCTTTTCATTTTATCTTTCTTTTACTTTTATGTTGGAATTTATGTGATTTGCTCTCTTGTTTAGGATAAAAATTCCATTTGCTATGTTGGTGAATTCACTAAATCCTTTTGATATTTTAGATGCTCCTTTCAATCCAAACTATATTTTTGCTCTTTACTGTATTTAGTTGTATGCAGTAGTTCTCTTTGATTTTGGTATTCATTTGTTCGCAGTAGCGAAGATAGGATTCATGAGCAAGCTTATGGTAAGCGGGTTTTGTGCATTTGCTTTGAGTGATTTGTTTCTCACCTTATACACACCTTGAGTGACTTGAGTGATCCCTGTGAGGCATTGGTTTTTAATGTTTGTTATTGAGCTATTGTTAAGTTATTTATGCATTGATATTATCTACATTCTCTGTTAATAATTTGCAACTTGACTTACGATTAAGTTTCTTTTGTGATGTGTTGAATGCTATTTATTGGGACATAGGGGGCATAAACTTTGAGGATTTGCTAACTGTGGTTTTGTGAGCTGAGTTGTTAATTGCTTGAGGACAAGTAAAAGCTTAAGTATGGGGTGATTTGATATGCATAGTTTTACATATATTTGCTGACATATTATTGCAAATTTCTTAGCATATATTGTGTTTTTAATCTAAGATCACCTGTGTTTTGTGTCCTTACAGGTTTCATGAGATTTTATAGGTCCATCATCAGTGCTTTAACAATTTTAGATCAATTTCGGGCGAAAAGGAATGGAAGCAGAAGCTTTTTAACCTTGGGTTGACTTTTGGGAAGTCAATATGGCCCGTGTAGAAATTCCAGACTGTGTAGCTTAAGCACTTTCAAGCAGCACATTTTCTGAAGGTACCACGCCCTATAGCACGGCCCGTGTTAGTTAACACGGGCTAGAATAGGGCCCGCATTTGCTAACACGGGCAAGAATACGGCCATGCTCGATTCAGTTCATTCTGTCAATTGGAGTACAACACGGCTCGAACACAGACTGTATTGGGGGACATAGGCTGAAACACACTCGTATTTGCGCAATGAATAAAAGGAATGAGCTAAAAAGAGGAAATAGAGTTCTGGATTGGCGATTTTGATTTTTGATCCTCTGTTCTAATTTTGTTAGAAGTGTTGTCAGGCATTTCAGGGGGCTTATAAGAAACTAATTCCATCTAGGAATGTCAGATTCGCGATCTGGTTTTGGATTGAAGATTGAGGAGGAGTTTTGGAGCAAATCAAGAAGCAATTATAAAGATCAACTACAGTGTAGATCAAGGCTTTGAGTTGTTTATCCAATTCTAGGAAAAGGGTTTATATGTTTTAATTTCTTTGTTCTTTCATTGTAATTGAATTCCTATTTACTTTAGACATGAACAAGTGCAGCTAGATTGGTTGAACCCATTGGGGTTCCTTACTATGTTGGCTTTGTACTTAATTGTTGAGATTGTTTGAGTTTCCTTTCTTGTATTCTTTTTGCAATTAATAATATAAATCTAGTTTTCTTTACATTGATTGTATTGATTACTATTAATAGAATTCTTTTAGCAATGGAGAAATTATAATTAAGTTTAGAAATTTAATTGCAAGATCATGTTAATTTTCACTTAGAGGTAAGGTTAATTAATTTGCCAGATTAAGAATTAACAAAGCTTAATAGAGGTGGATTAAAACTTAAGCTTACTTAATAATCAATCGTTAGGAAGGGATTCCAACTTTAGGTTCTTAGGTTTAGGAATTCAGTTGTCTCGAGAGGAAAACCAAATTCAGTTTAGAATCCGTCCACGGGTAGCATAATCGGACTCAATAATCTATTATCTTTTGTTTGATAGCCAACTAGTCTAGGTCCTCTTTAGGTTTGCTTTCTTGTCTTGATTATTCTCTTTGCTCATTCATTCTCGCATTACACTTAGAATTTAGTTTTTAGTAAATCTAGAAACCTCTGTTATTAATTTTAGGCTAGATAACAAGGAACGAAGTAGTAACTCTAGGATTTTACTTTCCCGAGGGATATGATCTTTTTTAATACTTGCCGTTGGCTAGGCTGCATTGATAGGTTCACTGCCTTAGTTGTAGTTGCATAAGCATATGCCCATCACAAGTAGTAGAAAATAATAATTTAGTCCCTAACTTACCCCATAACACATGCCAAAAATGAGTTAAGAATTTAACATCACTGTCACTTATAATGGTTTTTGGAACTCCATGCAATCGCACAACTTCCTTAAGAAATAATTCAGCAATGTAAGTAGCATCACTGGTTTTATGCCATGGTATAAAGTGAGCCATCTTACTGAATTGATCCATAAGAACAAATATATTATCTTGGCCCTTCCTAGTCCTTGGCAATCTAAGTATAAAATCCATAGATAAATCTGTCCAAGGAACATCAGGAATAGGCAAAGGAGTATATAACCTGTGGGGTTGCAATTTAGAGTTAGCCTCTAAACACATAAGGGAAGACCGAATTCTTAAAGAGGAAGCAAGGAAAGAAGCTTAAAGAGGAAACAAGGAGGCGCATGCTTGTGAGCTTGACCTAGGTGCCTAAATTTATTTAGGAAACAAGGGCATACACCCCTTGTAGTTATTTATGAATAGCTGATGTTGATTTAGTCCATTCTTCCTATATCAAAGATTGTCTAAATCACTCTAGTTACTTATTTTGTTATTTGGGAAAATTCTAATTTGGCTTTTGATTTTTGTTTTCATATTCTAGTTTCTGCCTAAACGTGTAAAGGAAGCTAAGGTTGTATCTTTGGTTATTTAAACAAACTATAGCCGAATGGCTCAAGGTTAATGAAGATTTTTATTATTGATTCCACTGAGAGAATTCAATTCTTGGTTCTTCTAAAACTTGTGGACTTATCAAGACTTATTCTTATGGCGTTCTTTGAGACTTATCACTCACCTTCTTTGTAATCTTGAGTGCGGCATCCAAAACCTTTTCTATTCCAAGGTTCACACTTCTAGTAAAGTGTTGGGTCGGGGCCTTTGTTTGTGAATCTAACTTTAGGCGTTCTTCGCAATAATTCTACAACGTGTTTCTTATAATAATCACATCACCTATGTTCTTTTATTGTTCATTTCTTTTGTGCCTATATTTCTAAGCACGTGAAAGCGGCAATCATAGGCACTAATCAATGCTTAAACAAATGTGAAGGAAGATAATTAGTTGATTGAGTATTGATATCATTATGCAAATAATCACAGATGAATCTTCTAGAGAAAAGAGGGAACAACGAGAATCGAGGCATCCACAAATATTTTGGTTCAATATTTGCACCATTAGGAGCTCCATCATTCCTTGTTCCTCTAGGCACAAGGACTCTTGATGATATCATGATTGGCATAAGTAATCTTGGGAATGCATTTGATAAGCTTGACCGATGGCATTGGGGCTTAGCTTTATAATCAAGCAGTACGAGATGTAAATCCATGCACATAAAGGAGAAATCATGTTGTTTTCAATTAATCCAAGTTTAGGTAGGGCTATGCAAATATTCTCTTATTTTTGTTAATCTAGCTCATGAAATTTGGGATTATGAGAGTTGTTAACCAGTCAACTACTCTCTAGTTCTTGATTTGGCTTTAGTTTATTCATTTTTCTTTATTTATTTATTCAATTTATCTTGTAGTTTCTTTTTCTTATGACATGAGGGCTTCGAACTATAAAAGCCGCATGCAACTGAATACTTAAGGCAAGTTAGCATATTATTTTAGTGTTCTATCTTGCGGGAAATCAAGGTATGGGTTCTTTCAAGAACTTTAGGAACTTATCAACACTTGCGCTAGTGAACATAGACTTATCGCTCACGTGCTTTCATCCTTTTGTGTTCTTTATTCGCCCTTGTGTTTAAATGAATTCGATTTGATCTTTACACTTAGCTGTATAAAAGAGAATAAAGAACTTGTGATTTCTTTCCTTATCAGGTCCGAAATCCTACCTATTTTCTCATTTTTTCCTAATATCATCAGAACTCCTTGCTGGATTAGGATTCCTAGTGGAATTAGGACTCCTTGTTGAAGTAGGATTTTTCTTGAGCAAGTAGGATTTGCATCATTAGGTTTTCTTGTTGGAGTAAAATTCCTAGTGCTACATGGGTTCTCATCACAAATATTCTTATTCATGATTTGCACCATTGGGATCTCTATTATTCCTTGCTCCTCTAAGGACGAGGACTCCTGATGACACAAGGATTGGTAGAAGGAAACATGGGAGCGCAATTGACAAGCTTGACCGGTGGAATTAGGGATTACCTTAATGATCAAGTAGGATGAGACATAAATCCACGCATGTAAGGCAGAACTCATGTTATTTTCTATTAATCCAAGTGTAATACTACTGGAATTCGAGCGCTCTAATGTTTGAAATGCATATAACGAAGTAATTTGGATCGGAGTATTTTTAGGTAGGCCCATGCTAATTTACCCTTGTTTTTATTAAGCTAGCTCATAAAATTTAAGACTACGAGAGTTGTTACCCAATCAACCCCTCTCTCATTCTTGATTTGACTTTATTTTATCTATCTTTATGTATTTATTTATTTATATTTAGCATCTAGTTTCTTCTTGCTTTACACTATAGAAACCACATGCAACTAAATACTTGAGGTTAATGAGCATATTAATTCAGTGTTCTACCTTGTGGAAAATCAAGTTATGGGTTCTTTAAAGAACTTTTTGGACTTAATCGACGCTCCTGCTAGCAAGCATATACCTATCCTCACGTCCATCCTTTCTCTTGTGTTCTTTGCCTACCCTTGTGTTTAAATCAATTCCATTTGATCCTTATGATGAGCTATATGGAAGAGAACAAAGACCTTGTGATTGCTTTCCTTATCGAATTTGAAATCCTATCAATATTCTCATTTTTTTTGTTTATTTTGTGTCTTTCTTTCTAATCTTTGTCTAGTATGATGGTTTGGTTTTATTTGGGAGCATAAACACGAGTGTTGAACGAAAGCGCATGAAAGCGGCAATCAAACGCACCGATCTAATGCTTCGATGAATGCAGAGATAGAAAATTAGTTGATTGTGTATTGATATCATTCTTTGAATGATCGTGGATGAATCTTTTAGAGGATAGAGGGAACGACAAGAATCAAGGCACGCCTAAATTGATACGAACATGGCTAACTTGTGCCAAACTCGTATTCAATGTTCATGTCTTCACCAAGGATCATTTACCTAATCAACCATAGAAACTCTAACTCCCAACAAGACCTTTAAATAACTTGTACTTAAGAACCTTAATTATAAATAATTAAAGACTGTTTAACATAAACATAAGTTTAATTTAAACTAAGTTTGTAAAATACCAAGCCTTCACTTGATAAATTCACCAAGTTCATAAAGAATAAAAGAAGAGAATTAACTCTAAAATAATCAATATTCAACAACTCCCATTATATAGAAATTCTTTCTAGCTTATATAGGCCTTAAAGAAACCTAATTCTATAATGATAAGGAAGCAAATAACAATAAGACCAGTAATAGAACTCCTAAACTAAAAAGATAACTTAAAACAAGACTCCTAACAATTAAAAGATGTCATTAAATTAACAAATGCTTCTAAAATTCGTCTAATCGTAGTCCATATAATAAACATGACAATTGGGCTTAAGTAACATGTGATTTGTGGCCCATTCTTGTGTATTGGACTCCAAATAGCTTGACTTGATTATCTTAGGCTTATCTTGTCTTGATCATGCCTCTATATTATTTTAGTTTTCTACCTTGCGGGAAATCAAGTTATCGGTTCTTGGGGTTTTCATGTTAATTTGTTAGGGGTTCGCATTTCAAAAGGAGTTCTCAAGCATATTTATGGAAGTTCCATATCACAACTTAAAGAAAATAGGGGAAATCTGCAAAGACCTACCTAATAACACTCCAACTAAAATTACTTCTTTATATGTGTCCCAAAAATCAAAACGCTCACATTCCCACTTGTATTACACTTGGATTAATCAAAAGCAATATGATATCTCTCTAATGCGCGTGGATTTATGTCTCATCCTGCTTGAACATCAAGCTAAGCACCAATGCCACCGATCAAGCTTGTCAATTGCATTTCCATGATTCCTTATGTCATCCTTGTGTCATTAGGAGTCCTCATGCCTAGAAAAACAAGGAATGATGGAGATCCAAATGGTGCAAATCCTAAATCAGAATATTTGGGCGTGTCTCAATTCTCGGTGTTCCCTCTTTCTTCCAAAAGATTCTTCCATGATCATTCACAGAATGATATCAATACTCGATCAACTAATTTTATTTCTTCGCATTGGTTTAAGCATTGGTTCCTATGATTGTTGCTTCCACACGCTTTTACTCAACACTCTTGTTTATGCTCGCCAAATAAAACCAAACCATAAAAGAAGACATAGATTTGAAAGAATGAACAAAAGAAATGAACAAATGAGAACGTAGTTTGGATTTTAGATCTGATAAGGAAAGAACTAGCAAGTTCTTTCTTCTCTTTTATGTCTAAGCATAAGGATCAAATCAAATTAATTTAAACAAAAGGGTAGAGAAAGAACATAAAAGAAAGAAAGGACGTGAGTGATAAATCTAGGTTCGTGATACGGATGGGCTAGCACAAGAAAAGCTTGAAGATGATGAGCTTAATGAGGAGCATGCAAGGAAATCTAAGAATGCTAAAGATGAGCTAAGCATTGCCACAAGGCCCAATAACAAGGTCTAAAGCCAAAAAGTTGCAACAAGCCTTAAATGGCTATATACAAGATTGGGCTAGCAAGGAGAGTCCATTTGAAGGCCCAAGATTCATAACTATTAAGGAGCATCAAGATTGGGCTTTACTTAATCCATTGAAGGTTCAAGCCCATGAAGAACCAATTAAGGCTGAAATATGCTTGTAGGCCTTGGTTTAGTTTTATTAAGTTTATTTAGGGCAGAATAGTCTTTTTCCTATTAGTCTTCTTTTAGGGTTTGTTTCAAGTCTATTTAACTTGAAGAAAGCCGTATGTTACTTTAAGTTTTGATTATTAATGATATTTCATTGTTCTAGCAACCTTTGCTTGAATTCTTGTATTCTTGTTGAATGTTTTTCACACTTATTAAAGACTTGATCTATCTTTGTGGCATGCTAGGATTAGGGTTTAAAGGACTCAATTTTCTTTAGGTTCTAATTCTATTGATCAACTTTATAATATGATCTAGAGTGATCCTATGATTTGATTCAATTTGTTAGTGGGTCTAGGTTAGTGATATACGGTTTCATAACTATTAGAGTTCGTATATTCTATTCTTAAAGGTTCTTAACATTTGGTATCAGAGCTTTGGCTCTTGAAAATCGATTGCATATCCTTGTCCTTTTACGTTATTTAGTTGTTTCTTTAAATTTTTATGAAGGTATTTCGGCTTCTTGAAGATCTTAGAGTGGAGGTACTGTTGTGTTCTTGATTTACATTATTATTCTTATTTTCTGTAATTTCATATTCGGATCTAGTAAAAGAAAAGAAAATAAAAAAAGAAAGAAGATAAGTATTAAAAAAATTGAATCTTGAAGAAGAACCCGCAATCTTGAAAGCTTACTTGAATATCTTGATTTTCTTGAACTATCTTATGTGTTTTCTTGAAAATCTTAATTGTTGATTTGGTTTTTGAGTGTTTGTAGGGGCTGATCTTGTTAATCACGTTTTATTCTTAGTGTTTAGGGTTACAAAAGAGTCCTAATCTGGGCAAAGACAAGTCTTCCATATTTTAGAAAGAGGTGTAGCTACAAAGTAGCTAATCCATTCAGCTTAGAGAGATAAAAGGATTTCGACGGTAAATCTGATTATATTGACAACAAACTAACTTGAGAAGAGATTGAACTGTAAAAACATAATCTCATATCTAATTGCTTGCTGATTCCACGAATTTTCTCCTTCTTTTCTTTTTTTACTTCTTCTTAAGCATTTGAGCAAAATTGAGAGAATTGGTGGGCAAGGGTTGTTCAAGCAATTCTCATATCCTTTCTCCCTCTTTCTGTTTTTTTAGAGAGTTTTGTTTCTTATCTAATCCCTTATTGATTGTAACAATATTATTTATGATTTTAGATTGATCTTGACACTTAAAATTGGATTTTGGTTGCTGTTTGGTTAGAGAAAGGATATAGGAACTCGAATTGCAATCTTGCTTTCTTGGAGGTTATTCTTCAATTCTTTTCTTATAATTATGTTTCCTTAATATTCTCTTATTGTTTTTCATCATCTTGATTGATTCAATTTTGTTATAACATCAAAATTCAAAAGTAGCTGAATTGGGTATTTTGGATTCTTGATTGTTTTTCTTATTTCTTGTGTCTTAATTTATGTTTCTTTCATATTTCCATTGCATCTTTAATGTTTTTCATTGAGTTTAATCACATCAAAGTTGTTTAGGGTATATTTTCTTGATTAGGCTGAATTAGAGTCTTGATATTCTTGCATGCTTTGAGTCTTTAATTCTTATGTCCTTTGTTTCTTTAGTTGTTTTCTAGTGTGCTTGAGTCATTAAAAGTTAGAGAGAGTATTTCTTTAAAACTTGCTAATTTGCTTCTTGCCTTTTTCTTATTTCCATTTTACATATTATTGCTTCTAGATAACTTCTTTATATGTCATTTCCTTCCTTTTGAGTTTCTTTAATCTTTGATTCCTAATGTCACACCCCCATACATGCTAACCAATAGACATTAGCCAGGAAGCATACAAGTATCGTAGAATATATACTACATGTAGATAGGTCAATATGCAGGTTGTTAAGAATCAAGACACAAGGTTATTAACATATAAATATATGATTATACTTAAACATCATTTAACAAGTATTCAAAACATCTTCTTATGCCTTATAAGGCATACTTCCATATATATCACATAACTGCATACAAAATGCATCAGGAGGAGACTCCACAAAACTGGCCCAACCTGACAGAACTGCTAAAAGCTAGACTTCAAATACAACCAACGGATGCACTAATATTTACAAACCTGAAAAGAAAAATTTTGGAGTGGGGTGAGCCTCTAGCTCAGTAAATAAATAATCAACATAATCTATATCACATACACTTCATACAATTTCCACCCAATCACATAACTTACCATGATTCATAGTTTAGGTATAAATTCATACCATTCTACTCAATTCATTACAACCATCATAGAAGAAATACAATTCAACAATTATGGTTAGTTCTCACAGCTTATGGATCCCCTTTAATGTGCTGCTCCGCCTCATCCTCACCCATCGCACACGTAAGCTGCTCCGCCTCATCCTCACATTATACACTTTTATAGCCTCTCTAGGCTTTAGCCTCCCAAGGCTTTATATATATATATATATATATATTTCACAGGGGAATCCACCATTAACATGCACATATGCACTTAACATCACAATTCAATCATTTCACTTATATCATATTCAAGCAATAATAATTGTTCCACTCAACACCAATCATTTCCATCTCATTCATTCAAACATAAATAATAATAAGCAAACACAACCATTCGCGGAACATTTAATTAAATATATGAACATAGCAAATATTAACTATTTACTTACTCAAAATACACTTATTCCTTCAGTATATAAGAACCTCCTTTCTCCACAACTTCCTTTCCAGGCCTTTGAGTACCTGTCAACACATTCATCAATTCACATTTCATGCATATTCCAAATATTCATGTAAATGCTAGTTCTAATGCATTACAAGATCATCCCCTCTCTAATTCATAGGTCTAACTCTTCCTCTAAGACTCTCAATTATTATTTTAATATCATAAAAACATTTTCCATCTAGTTATATACCAATTTAACTCAAATTAACATCAAATAAATTGCATAAAACTAATCTCCAACATCTCTGTTTTCTAGACAGAATTTAGTACCAAGGTATATTTATTTCTGGGCAAAATTGGCTTAATACAAAAATCTTGTATTAAATATACATATCCGTTTATGTGTCTAGTTTCATCTCCAAGAAGAATTACTCAATTCCGACTTCTATAGATTTAATTATCTTCAAATTACTGAGCAAGTGTCATACAGCTAGTTGTACCCGAGCAGAAATCTATTTGCTCAATTTAAGCAACCAAAACGGCAAAAATAGCAAAATCACAAAACTAAAAGGTTATAGAGGACTGTTCAAAATTTCCATAGACACCAATTAAGCTTAATTTGGACTTATGTAACCCATGTTATGCCTAAAATACAGAATATCAAGGTTGCTAGAATTTTGACAGTTTTCTATCTTGACATACTTAAACTTAAATCAAGCTTAATCTCTATGCAATCATTCAATACTCTACTAATTCATGATAATCAGATCTTTAATTAATCAATGAGAGCATCAATTGAAGTTTTTTCCAATTTGTAATCAAGAACCCTAATGACAAATTAATAACATTCAAGTAACAACTCACCAATTTCAGCTTTTGGGTTGCTAATATGCTTAAATCCTTTAGCTTTAGCTTGCCTCCTTCAATAGTTGGTAAAATCCTATCTAGGTATTCCAAATTTTGTGTTTTTGGCCATGTACGAATTTTAGAGAAATGAAGAGGTAAAATGAGCTTGCTCATGGTTCCAATTTCCAAGATTCATCTCTCAATGCCACCACCTACTTAAACTAGTTTTATCATCCTAAATTAATTCTTACTAACCATATATAGGTACTAACTTTTAATTGTATCTTTTAAGTCCAATCTATTTACCCAACCTTCAACTATTGGTTCAATTAAGTCTTAAGGCTTAATACACATAACCCAAGTACTTAATCAACTTATCTAAATTAATAATCTAATATCATGCTTCTTATTCTCTACTTATAATTAATATATATCTGTTCTCATAAAATAAAAATATTATTGATATACCATCATATGCCCAATGATTAAATGTAAATACACATAACATGGATGATGAGAAAATGCAGGCGTTACACCTAATTTCTTGATCCGAACAGAACCTTGATACTTTCTTGAATTTTTAACGCTTGCTTTAACTAAGTGTTTTAATCATTGATTCTTGTGTACTACAAAGAGAGTGATAAAATTTGTTGTGATTCTTGATTCACACAAGAATATTCGAAAACAAGCTTGAGCGATGTGAAGTTTAACCTTGTGAGAATATAATTATATGTGTGAAACAAGAGTGGACATCCCCATTATTTGAAAGCAAACACGTGAGGGAGTGTGTGAGGAATTTAATTTTTATTTATTTTTATTTTATTATTTTTCTAACCATTTATTGCAGCCATGTCAAGTGGTTCAAATGGTAGTAATGGTGACAATGATAATGAGGCGAGGATACAACAACCTAGTATTCCTTTGCCATAAATGCATTAGAATGAGAGATTACAACGAAACATAACTACGTTGAATGAGAGGTTGGAAAGATTTGAGTTAGATATAAGGGAGATGACTAGAACTATGGAGGCTAACCCAAGAACCCTTATAGATTAAGTTGTCGCACTTGGAGGGAATAATGGTAATAGGCACAATGTTGATCGTAGACAAGAACCTATTGGAAATGATAGATATTATGATAAACTTTATGAGGATCATGATAACCCTGTAATCATAGGAGTTGGTAGAGGAGGATTTAGTGTAAATTATGGTGTGGGTATAGGAGCTAGATGAAACCCTAAATTGGGTAGAGGTGGTGGCAATTATGGTAGTAATGGGTATGCTAATGATGATGTTGACCGAAATCTAGGTAGTATCTAACTTAGGATACCCAACCTTGCAGGTAAATCTAACCCTAAAGCCTATTTAGAGTAGGATAAAAGGGTTGATATATATCTTTAATTGTCAGAATTTTTCAGATGAGAAGCAGATGAGATTGGTAGTTAGTCATTTTAGCAACTATGTTATTATGTGGTATGAGCAGATGATAGTGAATAGGAGAAGAAACATGGAAGAGATAATTAACAGTTGGGTGGCTCTTAAGAATATTATGAAAAAGAGATTTGTACCTTTCCATCACCAAAGGGAGTTGAATCAAAGACTTCAATACTTAAGGCAAGGTACAAAGAGTGTTGAAGGTTATTTTAAGAAAATGGAGATGTTGATGACTAGGCTAGGCTTAGGGGAGGATAGAGAAGCCATAGTGGCACATTTCCTTAGATGGTTAAACAAAGAATTTATTGATAGGATTGAGTTACAACATTATATGGAGATTGATGAGATGGTGCACATTGCCATCAAAGTGGAAAAACAACTCAAACCGAGATGGCTAGCAAAGAATGACTTTAAGGGTCATTCTAGTTCCAAACCGAATTAGAATAGCTCTTGGAAAGGAGGTAAACAAGATGATAACAAATCTGTTTTGCAGGATGACAAAGCATAAGGAAGTTTAGACACTAAAGTACAAACTAAACCTAAATTGAACAAAAGTAGAAACAGAGACATTAAGTGCTTCAAGTGCTTGAGAAATGGACACATTGCTCTCTAATATCCAAATAGGCGAGCTGTGGTGGTTAGAGAGCATGGCGAGATTGAATCTGAAAGTGAGGATAGTGACAATGAAGAGGATAAAATTCCATAATTAGGAGATTACAGTGATGATAGTGTTGAAGAGCCAATGAGGGGTGATTTTTTGGTTGCTAGGCTTACACTCAGTGTGCAAATGAAGGATGATGATGATATGCAGTAGTAAAGAGACAATATTTTCCATACCATGTGCCATGTACAAGGTAAGACTTGTATCCTTATCATTGATAGTGGAAGTTGCACTAATGTTGCTAACTAGGATTGAACTTGGTCTATACCATATAGATTGATATGGCTCAATAATTGTGGTGAAATTAAGGTGAATAAGCAGGTTATTGTACCCTTTATAATAGGTTCAAATGAGGTGCTTTGTGATGTAGTGCCAATGCATGTAGGCCATATCTTGTTAAGTAGACCATAACCAATTTGATAGAAAAGCTCATAATGTCTTTTCTCTTTCCTTTTCGATGTCCATGGTCAGGTCTTGTGTATTACGTATATAGGCAACTCTTTCCATTATTAAAGGGTTAATTACTATTTCCCTCCTGTGTTTAGGTCCAAATGAATGAGGGCTTTCGCACTATAAAAAGCACATGCAACTGACTACTTGAGGCTAATGAGCATATTATTTCAGTTTTTTACCTTGCAGGAAATCAAGTTATGGGTTCTTTGAAGAACTTCTAGGAGTTAATGAACACTCGTGCTAGTGAGCAAAGACTTATCTTCATGTCCATCCTTTCTTTGAATAAATACTTTTAAAATTCGTCCAACCCTAGTCCATATAATAAACATTACAATTGGGCTTAAGTAACATGTGATATGCGGCCCATTCTTGAGTATTGGACTCCAAATAGCTTGACTTGATTATCTTGGGATTATCTTGTCTTGATCATGCCTCCATATGTTGGACTGAGTTGATAAGAGTATCTTGAGGCCCATTATCTTGATTAAGCCTAATCTCACTTGGAGTTTGAATCGCATTAGGATTTCTAGTTGAAATAAGATTCCTTTTGTCGCTTGAACTCCTAATATCATTAGAACTCCTTGCCGGATTAGGATTCCTAGTGGAATTAGGACTCCTTGTTAAAGTAGGATTCCTTGAGCAAGTAGGATTTGTATCATTAGGTTTTCTTGTTTAGTAAATTTCTTATGCTACATGGGTTCTCATCACATATATTCTTATTCATGATTTACACCATTAGGATCTTCATCATTCCTTGCTCCTCTAAGGACGAGGCATAACTCATGTTGTTTTCAATTAATCCAAGCGTAATACTAGCCAGAATTTGAACACTCTGATGTTTGAAATGCATATACTAAAATAATTTAGGTCGGAGTGTTTTAAGTAGGCATATGCGAATGTACCATTATTTTTGTTAAGCTGGCTCATAAGATTTAGGACTACGAGAGTTGTCGCCCAGTCAACTCCTCTCTTGTTCTTGATTTGACTATAGTTTATCTATCTTTTTGTATTTATTTATTCATATTTAGCATCTAGTTTCTTCTAACTATTCTTGTTTAGCTTGTTTTGGGATTCGGATTAAAAAAAAAAAAAAAGAAAAGAAAGAAAAAGGACAAAAAAAACAAATCTTGAAAAATTCAATCTCTACTTATGATTCTTAAAGAATCTTGATTGTGATAAGATTATTAACTTTGTCTTGAATATAGTTGGTGTTTTAATGAAACCCTAATGCTAATTTCGTGTTTCATGATGATATTAGGATTGTTATGAGTCATAATATTGCTGGAATTTATATATTTTTTAATCCTTAAAGGATTCTTAAGCTTGATACACTATATCTTTAAAGGAATCCCTATTTACAAGGGATTAGGTGGCTGACTTATAGAGAACTACATAATACTCTTTCCTATTGTTTTGATACTTATACATATGTTTTTAGGGTGATTTGCCTTCATTTTTTTCATTCTTTTTCTTTGCAAATTCTTGTTTTTGTTTTTCTCTTCAAGATTGGGCAAATTTGGCATTCTTGGTGATCATAAAGGTAACTTCCAATATTGAACGAATTTCCTTGAATTTTTACATCTTAGATTGTTCCTTTTTCATGTTCTTTGAATCTTTTTGAGTTTCCTAACATTCTTGAACACTAAACTCTTGTTCTTATTGCTGTTTGGTTTGGAATCAAGATTCTTGGCCAGAAATACTTTCTTGATTCTTGATGATTTTCCTTAAATCTTTGCATCTTAGATTCATTCTTTCACATGTCTTTTGAATCTTTTTGAGTTTTATTTTATTCTTGACTGCTACTTTTCTTGGTTTCATTGTTGTTTTGCTTAAATTCTTGAGTTTACCCACTTACTCAATTAGTCTTTTAAAGCTTGATTCTTTGTGTGTTACTTATATAGTTTGAAACTTTGTGTGTGAGTTCTTGATTCACATAAGAACACTTGAGACCAAGTCACGTGGTGTGGGTTTCAGCCTTGAGTGTTAATATTATTGTGTATAAACATGAGAACAAACCCCCATTTTTGGAGAGTAAACACATAAAGGTGCAATTGGTGAGGTCCTAATGTTTTTAATTCTTGTTTTGGCATACTAACTTTTTCTTATAGCAATGTCAAATACCTCTAGTGAAGGTGGGAGAGAGGAGGATGTGCCTCAACTTAATCATGGCATATCCGCGACATAAATGCATGAAAGTGAAAGAGTGCAATGGAGTATAATGAACATCAATGAGGCTATAGAGAGGATGCGGTTAGACAGGGCAACCAACCAAAGAGCCATATTAGAGCAAATCAATTCTAATGCTCATGTAGGAAATAATAGGTAGAACTTGGTAGGTCATGAGGAAGATTTAGATCTAGGCTATGATGATGATCATAATGCCATAATTGTGGGTGTTGGTCGTGGCATGGGTAGAGGATCTAGGGGACGCTGAAATAATGCAATGGGTAGAGGGAAATGTGGAGGTGAGTTTGGTGGTTACTATGGGTATAATAATGATATGGATAGAAATTTGGGTAGCATCAAACTTAGGATTCCTATCTTTTTAGGAAAATAAGATCCGGAGGCATATTTGGAGTGGGAAAAGCTAGTAGACCTTATATTTGATGTTATAACTTTTATGAGGAAAAGAAGGTAAAGTTAGTGGTTACTCAATTTTCTGAATATGCAATAGTATGGTGGGATCAATTGGTGGTGAGTAGGAGAAGAAACATGAAAGAGCCTATTGACACTTGGCATGCTCCCAAAACCATCATGAAAAGACGTTTTGTACCTAGACGTTATCATAGGGAGTTACATCAGAGACTCCAAGCTTTAAAGCAAGGTACTAAAATTTACAAGATTATTATAAGGAAATGGAAATGCTTATGACAAGGACTGATTTGGATGAAGATAGGGAAGCTACCATGGCACATTTTATTGGTGGGCTTGATGGAGATCCTAATGGTGTAAATCCTGAACTGGAATATTGGGGCGTGCTCCGATTCTCGACGTTCCCTCTTTTGTCTAAAAGATTCGTTTATGCTCATTCTAAGAATGATGTCAATACTCGATCAGTTAATTTTCTTTATTCACATTTGTCCAAGCATTTTATCAGTGCCTATGATTGCCACTTCCATGCGCTTTCAATCAACACTCATATTTATGCTCACCAAATAAAAGCAAATCACCAAACTAGATAGAGATTAGATAGAGTGGAATAAACGAAACAAGCAAAATGAAAACTTAGGTAGGATTTCAGATGTGATAAGGAAAGAAATCATAAGTTCTTTATTCTCTTCCATATGGCTAAGTGAAGGATCAAATCAAATTTACTTAAACACAAGGGTTGACGAAGAACACAAAAGAAATAAAGGACATAATTAATAAGTCTATGTTCGCTAGAGCGAGTCTTGGTAAGTCCATAAAGTTCTTAAAAGAACCCATATCCTAATTTTCTGCAAGATAGAAAACTCAAATGATATGCTTATTACCCTTAAGTATTTAGTTGCATTCGATTTTTATAGTACGAGAGAGTAGTTGACTAGTCAACAACTCTTGTAGTTCAAAATTTTATGAGCTAGCTTAACAAAAATAAGATTTCGGATCCAATAAGGAAAGAAAACACAAGTTCTTTATTCTCTTCTATATAGCTAAGTGTAAAGATCAAATCAAATTCATTTAAACACAAGGGCAGATAGAGAACACAAAAGAATGAAAGGACATGAGCGATAAGTCTATGTTCACTAGCACAAGTGTTGATAAGTTCCCAAAGTTCTTGAGAGAACCTATAACTTGATTTCTTGCAAGGTAGAACATTGAAATAATATGCTAACTTGACTCAAGTATTCAATTGCATGCGGTTTTTATAGTTTGAAGCCCTCATTTCATAAGAAAAAGAAACTACAAGATAAATTGAATAAATGAATAAAGAAAAATAAATAAACTAAAGTCAAATCAAGAACTAAATAGTAGTTGACTGGTCAACAACTGTCATAACCCCAAATTTCATGAGCCAGCTTAACAAAAATAAGAGAATACTCGCATGGGCATATATATACTTGGATTAATTGAAAACAACATGATTTCTCCTTTATGTGCATGGATTTACAACTCGTCCTACTTGATTATTAAGTTAGGCCCTAATGCCACCGATTAAGCTTATCAATTGTATTCCCATGATTCCTTATGCCAATCCTTAATGCCATCAGGAGTCCTCATGCATAGAGGATCAAGAAATGATAGAGATCCTAATGGTGCAAATCTTGAATCAAAATATTTAGGCATGTCTCGATTCTCGTTGTTCCCTCTTTCCTCTAGAAGATTCGTCCGCGATGATTTGGAAAATGATAGCAATACTAAATAAACTAATTTTCTTCCCACGCATTTTTCAAGCATTTCTCAGTGCTTATGGTTGATGCTTTCACGTGCTTTAACTAGCAGTCGTGTTTATGCACCCCAAATAAAACCACACCATCACATTAGGCAAAGATTAGAAAGAGAGCCACAACAAAAATTAATAGTATAAGAACATAGGTGATGTGATTCTTGTAAGGATTTTCAAGAGATATGTTTGTTGCCAAGAATGCCTAAAGTCAAATTCACAAACAAAGGCTTCAACCCGACACTTTACTAGAAGTGTGAACCTTGGTATAGAAAAGATTTTGGATGCCGCACTCAAGATTACAAAGAAGGTGAGTAATAAGTCTCAAGGAAGGCCACAAGAACAAGTCTTGATAAGTTCACAAGTTTTAGAATAACCAAGAATTGAATTCTCTCAATAGAATCAATAATAAGAATCTTTATTAGCCTTGAACCATTCAGCTATAGTGTGTTTAAATAGCCAAAGATACAATATTAGCTTCCTTTACTCTTTAGGCAAAAACTAGAATAGAAAAAGAGAAATCAAAGGCTAAATTAAAAGTTCCCCAAATAACAATATAAGTAACTAGAGTGATTTAGACAATTTTTGATATAGGAAGAATGAACTAAATCAACATCTAAGATTCATAAATAACTACAAAGGGTGGCTACCCTTGTTTCCTAAATAAAATTATGTGTCTAGGTCAAGGTCATAAGCATGTGCTTCCTTGTTTCCTCTTTAAGCTTATTTCCATGCTTCCCCTATAAGAATCTGACCTTCCCTTGTTCCCTTGGGTAAAATTTCATCCAAAACTTAAGGATTCATAGCCTAACATTTTGAATTAGGTTAAACAAGACTAGGCTTGATTAACTCTAACTCTTCATGTGGCACAGAAGGCTTGGCCCAAAAATCTTGAATAAGACTATTTAAGGCCTCCTTCATTCTCTTGGCTCTAGCTCTTGTAATTGGGCCTCCCTTGATGAATAATGGATCACTTGGGCTTGGAACTTGATCTCCTTGACTTAGTTGGCTACTTGGCTACTTGGCTCTTTGGGATTTGGGATTGCATCATTCCCCCTCTCTTCAAACGAACGTGTCCAAAAATCAGAACCTACATCAAAGAGAGTTAAATCTGCAACATTGACAGTAGCACTAACATTATACTCACTAGGTAAATCAAGTTTATAAGCATTGTCATTGATTCTTTCAACAACTTGATAAGGACCATTTCCCCTTCAGAGTAGTTTGGGACGCCTTTGAGCTAGAAACCTTTCTTTTCGCATATGTACCAAAACCTAATCTCTAGGCTCAAAAATCACTTTCTTTCCCCTTTGTCTTGCTCGAGTAACATATTGTCTCGTCCTCTTTTCAATGTCTAATAGCACCTTATCATGCAATTGCTTACATATTCGCCCTTCTTTACACCATCTAAATTAATACGCTCATGCATGGGCAAACGAGATAAATCTAAAGGAGCTGAAGGATTGAAACCATAAATAATATCAAAAGGTGAATATTTAGTAGTAGACTGCACACTCCTATTATAAGCAAATTCAACATGCGGTCAACATTCTTCCCAAGTTTTCAAGTTCTTAATGATAGAATGCAAAAGACTATATAAAATCCTATTAACCACTTTCATTTGACCATCAGTTTGTGGATGACGGGTAGTAGAAAATAATAGCTTAATACCTAACTTGCACTATAAAGTCTTTCAAAAGTAACTCAAGAACTTAGCATCTCTATCACTCACAATGGTGCAAGGCATGCTATGTAAATGCACAATCTCCTTGAAAAACAAATCAGCTATATATGATGCATTATTGGTTTTATAATATGGAACAAAGTGAGCCATCTTAGAAAACCTATCAACAACCACATATAGTGAATCTTTTCCACTCCTAGACCTAGGTAAATCAAGCACAAAGTCCATGGAAATATCAATCCAAGGTGTACTAGGAATAGGTAATGGTGTATACAACCGATGAGATTTAAGCTTGGATTTGCCTGTTTGGAAGGAATACAATGATCACATATTCGCAGAACATCACGCTTCATATTAGGCCAAAACAAATGTTCATGCAACACATCCAAAGTCTTGGCAATACAAGATACCCTATTAACCCGCCCCCATGAGCTTCCCTCACAAGCAATTCATATAGAGAACACATAGGCACACATAAGCATTTTTCCTTAAGTATCCATCATGCTTGTAGAACTTTCAAAAGATGACTTTCTCACAAGCACTAAACACATTGCAGAAATCAGAATCATTCACATAGAATTCCTTAGTATGCTCAAGTCCTAATAATTTTAGATCTAAAATGGAAAGAAGCGCATACCTCCGAGATAATGCATCTACTACAACATTAACTTTACCTTACTTATACTTGATAACATAAGAAAAGGACTCAATGAATTCGCTCCATTTAGCATCTCGCCGATTCAGCTTATTTTGTCCCTTCAAACGATTTAAGTATTCATGATCGGTATCGATCACAAACTCTTTAGTCCAAAGGTAATGTTGCATGTCTCAAGTGCACAAACTAATGCATACATCTCTTTATCATATGTTGGATAATTCAAGTCTGGCCCATTCGACTTATCATTAAAGTAAGTAATTGGCCATCCTTCTTGCATCAACACAGCTCCAATGCCAATACTTTAAGCTCCATCAAAGATGCCCATGCATGTGGCTTAAACAAACTAGGGTTTTTTACTCCTCATGGGCGACTACATAGTATTTTGAGAGTATTAGGACTTTATTTTTAGTTATCTATTTTAGTTAGAATATTTATCTCTATCCTATTTGAGTTTTAATTCCTTATTAGCTTAGAATTAGGGTTTTCTAAAGGCTATAAAAGCCTAGTATGAATTTTCAAGTTTATTGATTTATGATTAATATATTTTATGAGTTTATACTCTATTCTTAGTTCTTCTTTGGAGCTAATTCGAATTTATCAAGAAATTCATTGTTTGTGGTGTTTAAACCAGACTAATCAATTTAGAATCCATACTAAATTGTGGCCTCTTATACCTTTAATACCTTAGATTTGATGGTTTAATATACTTGAAGGGTCTAAGGTTTCCATTGATCTAGCTTTAGACAGATCTTGGGCTGTAAAATCAAACTTCTATACAATTTTAATCCTTTGATATAGATTAGGTTTGTATCATTTGGTATTAGAGCTTTGCCTTCTAAATCAGGTTACGTATCTTTAATTCCTACATATTCTTTTTGTTATTTTTTTTGTCATTCTTCTCTATCCAAATTTTATTCAAATTGAAAGAAATTAGTTTCATTCTTGTGATCTTATTTAAATTTTGTTTTATATTGTTTATGATTAATTGTTCCGAATTCTTTAATCAAGTGCCTACTAAAAGAAAGAAGAAGAAATGGAAAAAGAGCTAAGAAAAAAAATCAAAAGAAAAAGTTGATGTTGTCGACTGGCTCTACAACCGATTCTACGACCGGTTCTCAAAAATAAAATAATTTTTTTCTTGTCTTTTGCTTTCTTCACTTGTTAAGCTTAGTTAGTCTTTTATTACCTTTGTTCGTGTGTCCTTCATTGTGTATAGGCTTAATCTTGTTCATTAAGTATAATTTAGCCTTCTTATTTTGGTGTACTTGTGTATGATTTAAATCAGATTTGTTGGTTATTGAATAGTTAGAATTTTGGTTGTTTGATAATTGATTATTTTAGCTTTTATAAGAACCAAAGAGTAGAGATTAAATGGTAAAGGCTGAGTGGTGAGTCACTAGAGGGTAAAAGCCTATTTAAGTGAAACACGAGCATGAGTCATATCCTTTGAGTGTAAACACGCGAGGGAGTGTTATTTGTGAGATTTCTTTATTCCTTTTTATGTTATTATAGATTGTTAAGTGATGAGAACCCATGTAGCACAATGAATCCTACTTGAACAAGGAATTCTAATTCAACTAAGAATCTAATCCAATAAGGAGCCCTAATGATATTAAGAGTTCAAGTGAAGATAGGAATCCTGATTCAGCTAGGAGTCCTACTTCGACTAGGAATCCTACTCAAGCTAAGAGTCCTAATCCAACTAGGAATCCTAATCCCGCTAGGATTGTACACGAGCCACTCAAATATGATGGACCGATGACTACAGCTCATATGAAGAAGTTCAAGGATGCTTTAGGAGTGTTCATGAGGCAAGAGTTGAAGTTTGGGTTGGAGATCCAAAGTCCAAGTAAGATTTGGTTTAATCAAGACAATGGGCCTCAAGATACTCTTATTAATTTAATTCAATATATGGAGACATAAACAAGTCAAAATAGGCCTAAAGTAAACAAGTCAAGCTAATGGGTGTCCAATACTCAAGAATAGGCCGCTTATTACATGTTACTTAAGCCCAAATGTCATGTTTATTATATGGGCTAGTGTTGGATGAATTGTAGGAGTATTTGCTCATTTAAAGAAGTCTTTTAATAGTTAGGAGTCCTGTTTTAAGTCATCTTTTTAGTTTAGGAGTTCTATTCCTAGTCTTATTGTTATTTGCTTCATTATCATTATAGAATTAGATTTTCTTTAAGGCCTATATAAGCTAGTACGAATCTCTATATAAAGGGAGTTGTTGAATATTGATTATTTTGAAGTTAATTCTCTTCTTTTGTTCTTTATGAACTTGGTGAATTTATCAAGTGAAGGCTTGGTATTTTACAAATTTAGTTTAATCTAAAATTATGTTTATGTTAAACCACCTTTAATTATTTATAATGAAGGTTCTTAAGCACAAGTTATTTAAGGGTCTTGTTGGGAATTAGAATTTTTTTGCTTGATTAGGTGAACGATCCTTGGTGAAGACATCAATATTAAATACGGGTTTTGCACAAGTTAGCCACATCCGTATTATCAAGGCTAATCCATTAGAGCCAACCATGGCACAAGTTATAAGGCATTTGGAGCGTATAAGGGCGCAACTTTGAGATTTTCGTGATCCAGTTGAAAGGGTGGAAACAAATCAAAATGGCCCCAACAACAACGCCAACCACATAAACCAACACGGACTTAGACAAGTTCATAGAGGGAGATGGCATGATGATGATGATGAGCCTATTGATGATAATGAACAAGGGCGTAGAAGGCAAGATAACAACTGCAAAAGAACCCGGTAAGCTTGGCAGTTTAGCTAGTTAGGGAGTCCTCAGTTCGTATTGTAGGCTGCAACTTTGGAAATATAAAGATTAAGATTCCTAAGTACAATTTGGGAAATACAACTTCCACATGGAAACCGAAGTGGAAAGATTGTGACAAGAGCTTTTCCAAGCCCAAAGTAGATGTTATCAAGAATGGAAAAGATTTGGGCAACACTAAAATGCAAGGTAAACCCGAAACTTCTAACACTAGATCTCGAGATATTAAGTGTTTTAAATATTTGGGGCAAGGACATATTGCATCACAATGTCCAAATAAGCATGTAATGGTGAGTACACAAAATGGTGATATTGAGAGTGATAGTGATGATGATGAAGAACGCATGCCCGAGCTTAAGGATGCAAGTGACATAGATGAGCAAATTGGGCTTATGGTAAGTTGTTTGTCACAAGATGTGATGTTAATATACAAGCAAAGGAAGAGAATGAAGTCCAAAGAGAGAACATCTTTCATGCTAGATGCCAAGTCCACGACAAGGTGTGTAGTTTGATTATAGGTGGGGGGAGTTGTACTAATGTTGTTAGTGCTAGTTTAGTTGATAGGTTGCATTTACCTACTACTAAATATCCAAAACCATATAGATTGTTATGGTTGAATGATTATACGGAAATAAGGGTTAATAGGCAAGCATTGATATCAAAGAAATTGTGCATTTGTATGGTATGCCTAGAACTATTGTTGGTGATAGGGATGCAAAGTTCTTAAGCTACTTTTGGAAGAATTTATGGGGAAAGTTAGGAACTAAGTTATTATTTTCTATTACCTGTCATCCACAAACTGATGGTCAAACTGAAGTAGTTAATAGGACTTTAGGTACTTTGTTGCGTACTATGGTTAAAAAGAACCTAAAACCTTGGGAAGAATGGATGCCACATATAGAGTTTGCATATAATCGTAGTGTGCATTCATCTACTCAATTCTATCCTTTTGAAGTTGTTTATAGTTTTATTCCTTTATCTCCATTAGATATGATTCCTTTACCTTTGAGTGAACGTGTTCATCTAGATAGAGAGAAAAAGGCAGATTTTGTGAGGAGTTTGCATGAGAAGGTGCATGCAAATATTGAAAGAAGGAATACAGTTTATGCTCAACAAGCCAACAGAGGGCGTGTGAAGTTTGTTATTGAACTTGGTGATTGGATTTGGGTGCACATGCGCAAGGAAACGTTTCTTTCATAAAGGGGTTCCAAGTTACTTCCATGAGGAGATCATCCTTTTTAAGTTCTTGAAAGAATTAATGATAATGCATATAAATTGGAATTGCCCAATGACTATGGAATCAGTGCTACTTTTAATATTGCTAATCTCTCTCTTTTTGATTTTGACAAAGGTGATGATTCGAGGATGAATCATGCTAAAGAAGGAGGGGATGATGCAAATCCTAAAGAATGAGGGGATGATGTGATTCCTATTGGCACTAGGATTCCTACTCCAATAAGGAATCCTACTTCAACTAGGATTCAAGATCCACTTCACATCTATAGAGGCCTAATTGCAAGTTCCAAGGCTAAGAAGATAAAAGAAGCTCTCAATGGGCTTATTTAAGATGTTTGGGCTAAGGACACATTAAGGCTTGAAGAGTTAGATTCAAGTTTAAGGCTCATTAATCTAATTTATTTTATTGGGCTTGAATAAATCTAATATGGGCTTAATGAGCATAAAGAGCACACAAAGGAGTTTGGACCTAATTAGCTCCAGCAAAGATGGCCCATACGTATGCTTTAAAGAAACTAGGGTTTCTTACTCCTAATGGGAGGCTACATAGTATCTTGGGAGTATTAAGACTTTGTTTTTAGTTATCTATTTTAGTTAGGATATTTATCTATATCCCATTTGAGTTGCAATTCCTTAATAGCTTTGAATTAGGGTTTTCTAAAGGCTACAAAAGCCTAGTACGAATTTTCAAATTGATTGATTGATGATTAATATATTTTATGAGTTTATACTCTATTTTTAGTTCTTGTTTAGAGCTAATTCAAACTTATCAAGGAATTTATTGTTTGTGGCGTTCAAATCTGACTTATCAATTTAGAATCCATACTAAATTATGGCATCTTCTACCTCTAATACCTTAGTTTTGATAGTTTAATATACTTGAAGGGTCTAAGGTTTCCATTAATCTGGTTCTAGATAGATCATGGGCAACGAAATCAAACTTGCATATGGGTTTAATCCTTTGATATAGGTTAGGTTCGTATCAGCCTACCAAATGACACTCCAATTATATGCATCCTAAAGACAAAAAAGCTTGCATTCCTGATTATATTATGCTTGGATTCATTGATAACATTATGACTTCTCCATTACGCGCATGGATTTATGTCTCATCTTGCTTAATCTTAAAGCAAAGCCCTAATGCCACCGGTCAATCTTATCAATTGTGTTTCCATAATTTCTTACACAAATCCTTGTGTCATCTTGTGTTGTCGTGTCTAGAGGAATAAGGAATGATGGAGAACCCAATACTGTAAATCTTGAATTAGCTTATTTATTCGTGCCTCGATTCTCATCATTCCCTCTTTTCTCTAAAGATTCATTTACAATCATTCAGAGAATGATATCAATACTCGATCAACTAATTTTCTTTCTTCACCGTCTAAGCATTGGATCGGTGTCCACAATTACTGCTTCCATGCGATTTCACTAACAATTGTGTTTATGCTCCCCAAATAAAACCAAACCATCATATTAGACAAAGAGATACAAAAGTAACGAACAAAATGAGTACATAGGTAGGATTTCATATACGATAAGAAAAGGAATCACAAGTTTTTTTATTCTCTTCTATACGGTTAAGCGTAAGGATCAAATAGAATTTTTATAAATACAAAGATAGATAAAGAACACAAAAGAAAGGAAGGACTTGAGCAATAAGTCTACGTTCGCAAGCGTGAGTCTTGATAAGTCGGAAAAGTTCTTGAAAGGATTTATAACTTAAAGGATCAAATAGAATTTTTATAAATACAAAGATAGATAAAGAACACAAAAGAAAGGAAGGACTTGAGCAATAAGTCTATGTTCGCAAGCATGAGTCTTGATAAGTCAGAAAAGTTCTTGAAAGGATTTATAACTTAATCTCCCACAAGGTAGAAACTGAAATAATATGCTCACTAGCCTCAAGTATTCGATTGCATGCTGTTTTTATAGTGTGAAAGCCCTCATTCCATAAGAAGAAGAAACTAGAAGTTAAATATGAAAAAAATAAATAACGAAAGATGAATAAACTAAAGTCATATCAAGGACCAGATATGAGTTATGATACAAACCTAACCTATATTAAAGGATTAAACCTGTATGCAAGTTTGATTTCATTACCCAAGATCTATCTAGAACCATATCAATGGAAACCTTAGACCCTTCAAGTATATTAAACTATCAAACCTAATGTATTAAAGGTAGAAGACACAATAATTTAGTATGGATTCTAAATTGATAAGTCGGATTTGAATGGCACAAATAATGAATTACTTAATAAGTTCAAATTCACTATAAACAAGAACTAAGAATAGAGTATAAACTCACAAAATACATTAATTATTAATCAATCAACTTGGAAATTCGTACTAGGCTTTTATAGCCTTTAGAAAATCCTAATTCTAAGCTATTAAGGAATTACAACTCAAATAGGATAGAGATAAACATCCTAACTAAAATAGATAACTAAAAACAAAGTCCTGATACTCCTAAAATACTATGTAGCCGCCCATTAGGAGCAAGATACCTTAGTTTCTTTAAGCTACATGCATGGGCTATCTTTGGTGGAGCTAATTAGGCCCGAACTCCCTTTTGTGCTCCTTTATGCTCATTAAGCCCATATTCGATTTATTCAAGCCTAATAAATTAAATTAGATTAATGAGCCTTGAATTTGAATCCAACTCTTCAAGCTTTGATATGTCCTTAGCCCAAATATCTTGAATAAGCTCACTGATAGCTTCTTTTATCTTCTTAGCCTTGGACCTTGTAATTGGGTCTCCATGGATGTGAAGTGGATCTTGAATCCTAGTTGGATTAGGATGCCCAATGTCACTTGAATTCTTAGTGTCATTTAGACTCCCAATATCATTAGGACACCTTGTTGGAATAGAACTCCTAGTCAGAGTAGGACTCTTTGTTAGAATAGAATTATTTCAGCTAGTAGGATTTGCCTCATTAAGATTCCTTATTGGAGTAGGATTTCTTATGCTAGATGGGTTCTTATCAAGTTGACTGGTTGTAGTCCTAAAATTTTAAGAGCCACCTTAATGAAAATAAGGGAGAGTTTATATAAGCTTACCTAATAACACTCTAACCCAATTTACTTAATTATATGCATCCCTTGGAATAATCGAAAACAATAAGATTACTCCATTACACTGGTGGATTTATGTCTGGAAAGAGACAAAAAAGAAACGAACAAAATGAGAACATAACTAGGATTTCAGATCTGATAAGGAAAAAAATCACAAGTTCTTTATTCTCTTCCATACTGCAAACATAAGGATCACATTCAAATGATTTAAAGACAATGGTATACAAAGAACATAAAAGAAAGAAAGAATGTGGGAGATAAGTCTAGGTTCGGTAGCTCGAGCCTTCATAAGTCTGCAAAGTTCTTGAAAGAACCCATAACTTGATTTCCCGTAATGTAGAGAGCTGAAATAATATGCTCACTAGCCTCAAATATTCAATTGCATGCGTTTTCATAGTGAGAAAACCCTTATTCCATAGAAAGAAGAAACTACAAGCTAAATATGAATAAATAAATAAAGATAAATAAGCTAAAGTTAAATTAAGAACTAGAGAGGAGTTGACTGGTGAACAACATTCATAGTTCCAAATTTTATGATCTAGTTTAACGAAAATAAGGGAGAATTTATGTGAGCCTACCTAATAACACTTTGGTAGAAATTACTTCATTATATACATCCTAAACATCAAATCTCGCGCGTGGATTTGCATCTTGTCTTGCTTGATCATCAAGCTATGCCCCAATGCCATCGGTCAAGCTTGTGAATTGCGTTCCCATGATTCCTTATGCTAATCCTTGTGTCATCAGTAATCTTCATGCCTAGAGGAATAAGGAATGATAGACTCCAATGGTGGTGATCTTGAGTCAGGATATTTGACCGTGCCTCGATTCACGTCATTCCCTCTTTCCTTTAAGAGAGACGTGTATAAGAAACGAATAAAATTAAAAATAGGTAGGATTTGGGTCTAATAAGGAAAAAAATCACAAGTTCTTTACTTCTTCGATACGGCTAAGTGTAACGATCAAGTTCTTTATTCTCTTATACTCCTAAATTTTATGAGCTAGCTTAACAAAAAATAAGGGTAAATTTGCGTGGGCTTACCTAAAAATACCAATTATCATTCAAGTTCAACTTAATTTTACATCAAAATTCATACTAGCTTTATATAGGCCTTAGAAAACCCTAAATCTTAACTAATAAGGTTTTATATCTTATCTAGGATAAGGATAACCTTCCTAATAAAAAGAGATAAGTAAAACAAAGTCCTATTTAGGTTAAAATACATTTGTGGTCTCCTATAATAAGCTGTAAAACTCTAATTTGCATAAGTCATATAGATGGGCCTCAAAACATAAGCTAAGTTAGGCCCAAAGTTTTCATATGTTCCAATTCTACTTCTTTGGTCTTTTTAAGCCCAATTAGATTCATTCAAGCACAATAAATTGAATTAATTTGCATGGGCTTACCTAAAAATACCAATTATCATTCAAGTTCAACTTAATTTTACATCAAAATTCATACTAGCTTTATATAGGCCTTAGAAAACCCTAAATATTAACTAATAAGGTTTTATATCTTATCTAGGATAAGGATAACCTTCCTAATAAAAAGAGATAAGTAAAACAAAGTCCTATTTAGGTTAAAATACATTTGTGGTATCCTATAATAAGCTGTAAAACTTTAATTTGCATAAGTCATATAGATGGGCCTCAAAACATAAGCTAAGTTAGGCCCAAAGTTTTCATATGTTCCAATTCTACTTCTTTGGTCTTTTTAAGCCCAATTAGATTCATTCAAGCACAATAAATTGAATTAGGTTAACGAGCCTTGAATTTAAATCCAATTCTTCAAGTCTTGATATGTCCTTAGCCAAAATTGCTTGGATAAGCTCATTGACTTGTAATTTGAATCGGCTAGTTGAATTAGGATACCAAGTTGTATTAGAATTCCTTTCATTACTTGAACTACTATTATTATCAAGACTCCTTGCTAGAATAGGATCCCTAGTTGAGTCAAGACTCCTTATTGGATTAGGATTCTTTGAGCTTGTAGGATTTGCATCATCAAGACTCCTTGTTGGAGTAGGATTCCTTGTGCTAGTTTGGTTCGTATCAAAAGTTAGGCCCAGAGTCTTCATATGCTCCAATTCAACTTCTTTGCTCTTTTTATGCCCGATTAGAGTCATTCAAGCCCAATAAACTGAATTAGATTAATGAGCCTTGAACTTAAATCCAATTATTCAAGCCTTGATGTGTCCTTAGCCCAAATGTGTTGGATAAGCTCATTGACTTGCAATTTGAATCGAACCAAGACTCGTAGTTGAATTAGGATTCCTTTTCTTGCTTGAACTCCTAATATCATCAGGATTCCTTGCTGGATTAGGATCCCTAGTGGAGTTAGTACTGCTTGTTGGATTAGAATTCCTTCTTGGAGTAGGATTCGTTGTGCTACTTTGGTTCGTATCAAAAGAACTTGTGATTTCTTTCCTCATCGAATATGAAATCCTACCTATGTTCTCATTATTCTTTTCTTTAATTCTTTTGTTTCTATCTATGTCTTATATAATGGTTTGTTTTTATTTAGCGAGCATAAACCAGAGTGTTGAGTTAAAGCGCATGGAAGCGACAAACATAGAAACTAATACAATGCTTGGACAAATGTGATGAAAGAAAATTAATTAATCGAGTATCGATATCATTTTACGAATGATCGCAGACAAATATTTTGGAGGAAATTGGGAACACCGAGAAATCGAGACATGCCCAAATATTTCGATTTATGATTTGCACCATTAGGATCTCCATCATTCCTTATACCTCTAGGCACGAGGACTATTGATGACATAAGGATAAACGTAAGGAATCATGGGAATGCGATTATAAACACTTGACTGGTGGCATTGGGGATTAATATCATGATCAAGTAGGATGAGACATAAATCCATGCACATAAAGGAGAAACCATGTTTTTTCACTAAATCCAAGCATAATACAAGTGAGAATGCTAGTGTTTCCATGTTTGGCACATATATAATAAAGTAGTTTGGATCAGAGTGTTATTAGGTAGGCTCATGTGAATTTTCCTTATTTTTATTAAGTTGGGTCATAAAATTTTGGACTACGAAAGTGGTTAACCAGTCCTCACTGTAATAATTGTGTTATCAAGAGTCCTCGTGCCTTGAAGAACGATGAATGATGGAGATCCCAAATTGTATGAACGACCTTAACGAAAACAAGGGAAAATTCATGTGGGCCTACCTAATAACACTGGAAACCAAAATTACTTAATTATATGCATCCTAAAGACTAAACAACTCGCATTCCTAATTATATTATGCTTAGATTCATTGATAACATTATGATTTCTCCCTTACGATTGTGAATTTACATGTCATCCTGCTTAATCTTAAAGTAAAGCCCTAATGCCATTGATGTGCGTAAAATACACACATCTAAATGGGGTTTTTAAGGCTAATTTTATATACATCTGGATGTGAATTGGTCCCAACACTCACCTTATGCGTCTGTTTGTGTGTATTAGATCCAAAAAAAGTCAAAGAGTGATAAAGGGAAGAATTGGAGCAGAATTGGATGTCAAAGTTGCCGAGACAAGTTAAGTTTTACCGTGTTGGTTTTAACACTAGCCGTGTTCCCAACATGGGCACCAAAACGGGCTGTGTTGGGTGCATTTGACAACAAGAAAAAGAAACATTAAGGAGCATGACCACAGAGAGTAACATGGCCATCAGCACAGGGCCGTGTTCCCAACACGCCCACCAATACCAGGTCGTGTTCCCAACACGGGTGATGAGCATAGTTTTACACATATTTGCTTGCATATTATTGCGTATGTTCTTAGCAATTATTGTGCTTTTATTCCCAGATCACCCGTGTTTTGTGTTCTTTTGCATTTCAGGAACATTTATAGGACCATCATCGGTGTTTAAGCAATTATAGATCAATACGTGCAAAAACGGACGAGAATTCATCAAGATCGAACAAGAGCCCGGAATGCATACATTGAGCACGGCCTGGACTCTGGCCGTGCTCAACCATTGGCTTTGATTCTTGAATTTTGCACTTTGGGCACAGTTTCCGTAGCCACCACGGCCTTCAACACGGCCCGTGGTGGCCAACACGGGGAGCAACATGGCCGTGGTGAAACCCTACTTGGTGAGATCCACAGTTTCAGCACGGCCTGGACTTCGGTCGTGCTGAGTTAAATATATAAGAAAAATGAATTTTTCTTTGAAAGGGGAGGAAAAAGAGTGACATAGAGCCCTGGCAGCTGGTTCGGTTTCTGCACAGTATTGAGTGCGAGAGAGAGTTGCGGGGAGTAAGAATCCCGGAATCACAAGGTTCCGAGTGTAAAACTGTAGTGGAAGCAATTCAAGAGGCAGTTTGGGAGATTAATCAAAGTGTAGATCCAGATTTGGAGCTGTTCATCCAATTCGAGAGAAAAGGGTGTACATGTTTTATTTTTATTATTCTTTCATTGTAATTGATTTCCTAGATTGTTTTAAACATGAACATGTTTAGCTAGACTAATTTAATCCATTGGGATTTCTTTACTATATTGGCTTGATATTATATTGTTGGATTGTTTGAGTTGGTTTTGTATTCTTCTTGTTTTTAGTATTAATAAGATTATGCATTATTCATGAGACGTTGTGAATTGTGATGTTTAGATTGCTTTATGAGATTGAGAAATCCATTTGGCAATTGGAATTTTGAATAACAAGAACTGGTTAATAATCGCTTAGAGATAAGGATAATTAACTAGCCGAATTAAGAATTAACAAAGCTTAATAGAGGCGGATTAAAGCTTAATGCTAATTTAAGAATCAATCGTTAGGAAGAGATTCGAACTTTAGGTTATTAGGTTTAGGAATTCGGTTATCTTGAGATAGAAACCGAATTCGGTTAAGAATTCGTCCACGGGTAGCATAATTAGACTCACCGATCCCTTATCTTTTATTTGATTGCCAACTAGTTTAGATTCCCTTTGGGTTTGTCTTCTTGTCTTGATTATTTCACTCATCAATTACTCCTGCATCTCCCTTAGAACTTAGCTCGTAGTTAATAGTTAGTTTAGAATTTATTCATCATCCATTTTAGGTTAATATAACAAAGAACAAAGGAGTAACTCTGGGCTTTTACTTTCCCGAGGAATACGACCTTGATACTCGCCATTAGTGCTAGACTGCATCGATAGGTACACTGCCTTAGATTGTAGCTAACACGAGTAGCACCCATCAAGTTTTTGGCGCCGTTGTTGGGGACTGTTTGAAAACTAGAGTGAAATTTGCTATTTGTTAATTTAGCCATTTTTTTTTCTTTCTTATTATTTTATGATTTTTATTTTTATTTGTTTAATTATTTTATTTTATTTGTACATATTTATTTAGTTTAAGTTTATGATTTAGATAGTGAATGATAAGGAGGTTCAATGCTAAATTCAAACTCTTTGTATGACACATTGGAAAATGGGATCAGGAACCAAGAGAGTGCTAAAAATTGGGATGCCCGTGCATCTTTAGATGCTCGAGTGGAATCGTTTTGCAGGGCTACCGATCAACTCTCTTCTCCTATCCTTTCATCTCAAGTCTTTTGTGAATTTTGTTGTGGTTTACATGTGTGTAATGATTGTCCATTGTATAGTGATGTTGCTCATTGTTCTTATAACTGTGAACAGGTGAATTATACAGGAAGTTGGCCAATTGACTAGTATGGAAGCACCTATAATCAAGAGTGGAGCAGTCATTCACCCTTTGGATGGAGCTTAGATGGCCAAGAACCACTAGGAATTCAGCAACTACACCAGCAGCCTAATCTTGCACCTTCAACTCAAGATGAAGAGTTAGTGTCAGAGGAGCTGATGATGAGGTTCATAACAAGTATTGAGGAAAGATTCCAACAAACAGAGAGGGTACTTAAAGGTCAACAAGCCTCAATTAAGAATATAGAGCATCAAGTAGGCTTAATCTTCAAGTTACTAGCTGAAGAGCAATTAGGAACTCCATCAAACGCTACTGAATCCGAGGAGCATTTGAGCACCATCACTTTGCGTTCAGGTGAGAATTTTTCTGGTTTATCTACTATGTTTGACGATGATGCTTCTGTGCAGGACGATTTCTTGAACATGGAGATGGAACCAGAAAAGGAAGAGGCGAGCATAATTCCTCTAAAAGACTATCAACAGGAATGTACAGTTGATGATGCTGACTTGCAGTTAGAGGAATTGTTGGTAGATTTTCCACAAGTCCCTTTGATGATGGACGATAAGCACGAGTTATCCAATGATGAAGTCTTGGAGGAGCTCGAGTTTCTCCTAGCAAGTGAACCAAGCCAGGGACTGAAGAAAACCATCGACGCTCCTGAAGAGATTGCCCAACCATCGATCCTTCCAATTGTTGAAACTCTAGCTTTCAAATTGGAAGAGCCCCTAGAGCATCATGACTACGTTCAATTATACGAGGAGCGAGTCTTGCCCATCATCTTGGCGACTTGCTTGTTCGGGAAGAGGAAATTGACGATTATCCCTCTAAGCGGATACTTGAAGACATTTGCTTGGAAGAAGGATGGATGGTCGTCGATCACGCCCATTTGCCTTTCACCATGAGTCCAGCTAAGAAGACTCATCACATCAAAAAGAAGCGCTTTTGGGAGGCACCCCAAACTTTATCTTTAATCTTTAATATTTTAACCTTTTGTTTTGAAAAATTTTATTAGTTTTAGTTTTCATATTTTCAGTTTCGATTTTATTTCTTTATTTTATTATTTTGATTCTCTGGGGAGGCCTTTGAATTTCCACAACATCGGCCTCGATGGATGATCGAGGCGATCCCCTAGATCTTTTTATTTTTCTGCATTTATATACTTTATTTTTCATACATGTCATGCACTTGGATTGTATTGCCTTTGTTCTCTTAGTTGAGCATTCCATGCGGGGTATCCATAACATTTTACACTGAGGACATTGTATTCTTTAAGTGTGGGGTGCTTATGGGTAAACCTTAATCTCTCATATGGATTTTTAATATATCTGAAATTGCTATGGCTAGGTGTTGTGTATTTTTAGGGGATGTTAGGACACTGTAACTGGACAAATTAATTTAAAAGAAAGAAAAGAGGAAAAGGCAATCCAAGTAGGGTTAGGACATCCTAAACTCATTTCTTTCTCTCTCTAAGGATTTACTGAGCTATAACTAAGGAAAAAGGGAGACTTGGATCAAGGTTTCAATTGGATTCTCTTCGAGGATTGAAGATTGGTGAGGTTCGTTGATTGGTTTCAATCCGAGCAAGAGGAACAAGAATCAATCCAAGATTGGGCAAGAGGAATTAGAGCTGTTTACTCTCATCCAAGAGTGTATTCGAGTTTCTCTACCTTCACTCATTTTTTGTAATTGAATTCTTGTGTGGTTTTGATAATGAACATGATTAGCTAAACTTCTGAACCCATTGGGGTTCTTTATCTAGGGATTTTTATACTTAACTTTTGAGTTGAATGTATTGATTTTCAATATTGGTTTGCAATGGAAGTGCTTATTGATTTGTTCTTTATATCTTGTTAAATGATTTTTGGAATTTGAATGTTCTTGAAAAAGACGTTTAGGTTTGGATTGTCCTTTGCAACCTAGAATTGAATTCGCCTAAAGATAGGGTGTTCGTTCTACCGGATTGAGAATTAACAACTCTCAATAGTGTTAAATGGTACATAATGCTAATTTGGATAATTAGAGTTAGGAAGAGATTTCAACCTAATTAATCTAAGTTAAGATGTTAGTGTCCTTGAGAAAGGCGTTAATTGCATAGAGATTTTCCCACGGAAATTGAATTCCATCTTTAGTTTACATTCCCTAGAGACAAGAATTCCCAATGGGTTATTCCTTTACTTGAATTAGTCCTTCCCTAGTAGCCGTAGTTAGACAACAATTAGAGTAGCTATTAGTTAATTTAGGAATTATTCATCAACGCCATTTTTAAGATTAGATAACAGAGAAGACTGAGTAGGTTTAGGTTCACACGTTCTTTGGGGAATACAATACTTGGTACTCGCCGCTAACTATACTCCACCAATAGGTATACTGCCTTAGGTCGTAGTCTTGCTTGACTTAGCAACCATCTAGGTTTTGGCATCATTGCGGGGGAATGGTTTTCTGTGAAAAAATTGAAATTTTGATATTTGTTAGTCTAGTCATTTCTCTTTTTGTTTATAGTTTGTTTTATGTGTATAGTTTTTGTTCTTATTTTTTTTGTTGGTGTTGTTGTTCTTTGTTGTGCTCAGGTAGTTTATAACCAGAAGCTCTAATCCTGATCTTACAGAGCCTTTACCTGAACCCGAGTGCTCTATTAGATTGCTAATGAGTCGTTTGTAGACAGTAGAGGAGGAGATTGGAGCAGAGATTCCTGTTCTTGGAACTAGTGAGATGGAGAACCACAATGCAAATGGAGGTGATGGTGATAGGACCATGTACAGGGACGCAAACTAGGATAGTGAGGCCTCCCGTGGCGGCCAATAATTTTGAAATAAAGCCGAATGTGATCCAGATGATCCAAAATACAGTGCAATTTGGAAGATTAGCGAGCGAAGATCCGAACAAGCATATCGCCAACTTCTTGGAGATATATGATACCTTTAAGATTAATAGAACAACTGATGATGCCATACGGTTGAGGCTGTTTCCTTTTTATTTGAAGGATAGAGTGAAAAGATGGCTGCAGTCCTTGCCACCGAAAATGATCACTACCTGGACTTCTATGGCTGAAAAATTCTTGAATAAGTGTTTTCCTCCTGCTAAGACTGTTCAAATGCGAAATAACATATCTTTTTTTGTGCATGGTGAAGGAGAATCGATGTACGAAGCCTGGGAGCGCTTCAAGGACTTGTTAAGGTGTTGCCTATACCATGGTCTTCCTCTCTAGATGCAAGTGTAGACATTCTATAGTGGCATGAATACGGCCACTAGACAAATGGTAGATGCAGCTCCAGGGGGAGCAATCAATAGCAAAACACCTGAGCAAGCCCATGATTTGATAGAAGAGATGGCCACCAATACTTATTAGTGGCAAACTCCACGAGCTAGAGGTCCAAAGCCCGCAGTATATCGGGTTGAGGTAGATCCTATAGCAGCCTTGGTGGCACAAGTAGAGCTACTTTCTAAAAAGATAGAACAACTTCAGATGCCGGTCCAAGCAGCTCAGCCTGGATGTGAATTATGTGGTGGACCGCATTACAGCGCCAATTCTAATGCGAGAGGTATATTTGCATCTTCTATGCCTACTAATGTTTATAACATTGAGCATGTTGATTATGTAGGTAGGCAGCAAAATGATCCCTACTGCAGTACATACAACCCAGGGTGGAGGAATCATCCTAATTTTGGATGGAGGAATTCCAATAACCAAGGTCCACCAGGATATCAGAGGTTGCATTAGCAGCAACCTATGCATTCTATTTCCCATCAACCAGGAGGTAGTCAAGAGAAGAAGCCTAGCTTGGAAGAGTTGATGACGAAGTTCATTACAACTTCAGAGAACAGATTTCAACAAAGGGACACTGCCATTCAGAATCAATAAGCTTCAATTCATAACTTGGAAAATCAAATTGGGCAGTTGTCTAGGGTGATGGCTGAGAGGCAGCCGGGCACGCTTCCAAGTAACACAGAGTCTAATCCAAGGGAGCATGCCAAAGCAATTACTTTGAGATCAGGTAAGGAACTTCCTAGTCCATCTACGCCTTCTACTAATCATGATTCTAAAGTGCAGGTGGATGAGTCGAAAAAGGAAGACAAGCCTGAAGAGAAAGGAAAGGAAGTAGTTGAAGAGAAGGAGGATTCGAAGAAGATCCCCTTGAGGCCATACCAGCCTCCCATTCCATATCCTGCAAAACTCAAGCAGGCTAAAGTTGACAGTAATTCAGTAAGTTTTTAGATCTTTTTAAACAATTGCGGATTAACTTGCCTTTTGTTGAAGCTATTTCACAGATGCCAAAGTAAGCAAAGTTTTTAAAGGAGATTCTAACCAACAAAAGGAAGTTAGAGGATTTGGGATTGGTGACCTTGAATGCAGAATGCTCAGCAGTGTTTCAGAGCAAGATTCCAGTCAAACGACGTGGCCTAGGGAGTTTTACTATACCTTGTTTGATTAGGGATAAATTTAAATTGCTGGCATTAGCTGATTTGGGAGCCAGCATCAATTTGATGCCTAGCTCATTGCTTAAGGAGTTAGGACTAAGCACTTCTAAGCTAACTCCTACTAGGATAAGCATACAATTAGCAGACAGAACTGTTAAGTACCCAAAATGGATTATAGAGCATGTGCTAGTTAAAGTTGACAAATTTATATTTCTTATGGATTTTGTTGTCATGGATATGAATGGTGAGAGTGATGTTCCATTGATCCTACGTAGACTATTTTTAGCTACATCTAGAGCTTTGATAGATGTTAGTAGCAAAAAGCTAGAACTTAAGGTAGATGATGAGAGCATTACATTTGATTTGACTAAATCCTTGAGACACCCATATGAGCACGATGGTATTGTGTGTTCGATTGATTTTATTAATGATATTATGGAGTCTCAATTGCAGAAAATGTTAATTGATGATCCTTTGCAAGTGGCAATGCAAGAAAATGAGGATAATTTGTCCAATGAACAAGTGTTGGAGCAGCTAGAGCACTTATTAGCTACTGATTTTAATGATGAAAAGACTGATGGTTTTGTTGATCTTGACAGGTCAGAAGTAAAGAAGCTGAAGCCTTCTTTGGAGGAGCCGCCCGTTCTTGAATTGAAAAAGTTGCCAGCGCACTTAATGTATGCCTACTTAGATGAAGCAAAGCGCTTACCGGTCATTATTTTCGCTCATCTCACACCTGAGGAGAGGGAGATGGTGCTATGTATTTTGAGAAGGTATGCAAAGGCATTTGCGTATAAGACGGCTGACATACCAGGGATAAACTTGAGTTACTACCGTCATAAGATTTTGATGGAGGATGAGTTCAAACCGGTGGTGCAGCCACAAAGGCGGTTGAACCCTCATATGAAGGAGGTGGTTGAAAAGGAGGTAATTAAACTTCTTGATGCAGGTTCAATTTATCCTATTTCTGACAGTTCTTGGGTGAGTCCTGTGCAGGTGGTTCGCAAGAAAGGGGGCATGATTATGGTGAAAAATGAAAAGGAGGAGTTGATTCCTACACGAATGGTAACGGGCTTTCGGGTTTACATTGACTACCAACGCTTGAATGACGCAACCCGAAAGGACCACTTTCCCATTCCTTTTATTGATCAAATACGTGAGAGGCTTTCAGGCCATATGTATTATTGCTTCCTTGACAGTTTTTCTGGTTACTTTCAGATTCCCATAGCACCAGAAGACCAAGAGAAGACGACATTCACTTGTCCTTATGGCACTTTTGCCTATAGGAGGATGCTGTTTGGCTTGTATAATGCGCCTGCGACCTTTCAGCAGTGTATGATGGCTATTTTCTATGACATTATAGAGGAGTCAATGGAGGTCTTCATGGATGACTTCTCTGTATTCAGTAACTCTTTTTCCCATTGTTTGCATAATTTGGAAAGGATGTTAGATAGGTGTGTTGAAGCTAACCTTGTGTTGAATTGGGAAAAATGTCATTTTATGGTCCAAGAGTAAAGTGTCAAATGCAGGGATGGAAGTAGATAGAGCTAAAGTGGAAATTATAAGTAACCTACCACCCTACTTCGGTTAGGGCTGTTAGAAGTTTCTTAGGGCATGCAGGGTTTTATAGAAGGTTCACTAAGGACTTTTCTAAGATTGCTAGGCCTTTAACTCAATTGCTAGTAAAAGATGTGCCTTTTGTATTTGATGATGATTGTTTAGCAGCTTTTGAGTTATTAAAGGAAAAACTAACCACGGCTCCCATCATGGTTTCTCCTGATTGAGAGCTACCTTTTGAGCTTATGTGCGATGCTAGTGATTATGCAGTTAGAGCTGTTTTAGGCTAGCGCATGGAGAAGAAGTTCCAACCTATGTACTACGCTAGCAAGACGCTTACGGATGCCCAAAAACACAATACCACCACAAAGAAGGAGCTCCTGGCTGTCGTGTTCATCTTTGATAAATTTCGTTCTTACCTTGTGCTGTCAAAGACAGTCGTTTACACAGATCATTCTGCTTTAAGGTATTTATTTTCAAAGCATGATTCTAAGCCTAGATTGATTCGTTGGGTTCTTTTATTGCAGGAATTTGACTTGGAAATTAAGGACAAACGAGGACCTGAAAATCTTGCAGCAGACCATCTTTCTCGATTGGAGAACCTGCACTTGGAGGAGCTTAATGAGCAAGCGATCGATGACTTCTTTTCGAATGAGCACTTATGCTCAATGCATGTAACTAATGCTATTCCTTGGTTTTCGGATTATGCTAATTATTTGGCTGCAAGGGTACTCCCAAAGTGTATGACAAGCCAGCAAAAGAAGAAATTCTTTGCTGACTTGAAGTACTACATTTGGGATGACCCCTTCTTGTTTAGGATTTGTGTAGATCAAATTATCAGAAGGTGTTATATGGGAAGGAGGTCATTCAAATTATCAAGCATTGTCATGAGGGACAGGTTAGTGGACACCAAGCCGCAAACCATACGACCAGGAAGGTTTTGGATGCTGTTTTTTATTGGCCGACTATCTTCCAAGATGCATAAGCATATGTCCAGGTTTGTGATGCCTGCCAACGGTCAGGTAACATTTCTGCCCAAGATGAAATGCCCCAACATAGTATACAAGTGTTGGAAATTTCTGATGTTTGGGGCATCGACTTTATGTGTCCTTTTCCTTCTTCATATGGATGGAAGTATATATTGGTGGCTGTTGAATATTCTTCTAAATGGCCTGAGGCACAAGCCTTGCCTACTAATGATGCTAGGGTAGTTGTGAGGTTCCTTAAGAAAATATTCTCTAGGTTTGGAACACCTCGAGCATTAATTAGTGATAGGGGAACCCATTTCTGTAATTCTCAACTTGAGAAAATGCTTAAAAGATATGGAGTATCTCAACGATTCTCCACGGCTTATCACCCAAAAATGAGTGGGCAAGTAGAGGTTACTAATAGAGGGCTTAAGCGCATTTTAGAAAAGACTGTAGGGGCCAGTAGGAGAGATTGGGCTACAAAGCTAGATGATGCTTTATGGGCATTTAAAACTGCCTATAGGACTTCTACAAGGTTCACTCCCTTTAGGCTTGTGTGTGGGAAAGGTTGCCATTTACCTGTTGAGCTAGAACATAAAGCGTTATAGGCACTTAAATCTTGTAACTTTGATTTAGATAGTGCAGGTAGACAGAGGCAGTGGGAACTAAATGAACTAGAGGAGTGGCGTCACCAAGCTTACGAAAATTCGACAATCTATATGGCAAAGACCAAACAGTGGCATGGCAAGCCATTGAAAGGTTTGAAGGAGTTTAACGTAGGAGATAGTGTGTTGTTATTTAACTTTCGTCTCCGTTTATTTCTAGGAAAGCTGAAGAGTCGCTGGTCGAGGCCATTTACAGTGACGCAAGTCTTCCCTTATGGTGCAGTTGAATTGCATCATCCAGAAAAGGTAAATTTCAAGGTTAATGGGTAGAGGTTGAAGCATTATCTTGGAGGGTCACTAGATGTGGAGGAGCGTGTGAATTTGGCACTCCATTTTTGATTTGAAAAGGATTGAAGTCCTGCTTATGACTCTAAAGAAGCTTGTTTCTTTTAATTTCGTTTTAATTGTTTAGTTTTCTCATACGGCCAGGAAGGTTTTGGATGCTGTTTTTTATTGGCCGACTATCTTCTAGGATGCACGAGCATATGTCCAGGTTTGTGATACATGCCAACGGTCAGGTAAACTTTATGCCCGAGATGAAATGCCCCAACATAGTATACAAGTGTTGGAAATTTTTAATGTTTGGGGCATTGACTTTATGTGTCCTTTGCCTTCTTCGTATGGATAAAAGTATATATTGGTGGCTATTGAATATTCTTCTAAATGGCCTGAGGCACAAGCCTTGCCTACTAATGATGCTAGGGTAGTTGTGAGGTTCCTCAAGAAACTATTCTCTAGGTTTCGAACACCTCAAGCGTTAATTAGTGATAGGGGAACCCATTTCTGTAATTCTCAACTTCAGAAAGTGCTTAAAAGATATGGAGTATCTCAACAATTCTCCACGGCTTATCACCCACAAACGTGTGGGCAAGTAGAGGTAGGCTTAAGCGCATTTTAGAGAAGACTGTAGGGGCCAGTAGGAGAGATTGGGCTACAAAGCTAGATGATGCTTTATAGGTATTTAAAACTGCCTATAGGACTTCTACATGGTTCACTCCCTTTAGGCTTGTGTATGGGAAAGGTTGCCATTTACCTGTTGAGCTAGAACATAAAGTGTTATGGGTACTTAAATCTTGTAACTTTGATTTAGATAGCGCAGATAGACAGAGGCAGTGGCAACTAAATGAACTAGAGGAGTGGCATCAACAAGCTTATGAAAATTCGACAATCTATAAGGCGAAGACCAAAAGTGGCATGACAAGCGATTGAAAGGTTTGAAGGAGTTTAACATAGGAGATAATGTGTTGTTATTTAACTCTCGTCTTCGTTTATTTCCAGGAAAGCTGAAGAGTCGCTGGTCAGGGCCATTTACAGTGAGGCAAGTCTTCCCTTATGGTGCGGTTGAATGGCATCATCCAGAAAAGGGAAATTTAATGGTTAATAGGCAGAGGTTAAAGCATTATCTTGGAGGGTCACTGGATGTGGAGGAGCGTGTGAATTTGGCGCTCTATTTCTGATTCGAAAAGGATTGAAGTCCAGCTTATGACTTTAAAGAAGCTTGTTTCTTTTAATTTCGTTTTAATTCTTTAGCTTTTCCATTTTTGGTATTGATTTTGGTTTGAATTATGTGTGAACTTAGTTTGATTAGATTTTATAGTTTTTTTTTGTTAAGTTTTATCTATCTTGAGTGTACGAGTTAAGGAGTTATTGGTTGTGCAGGTGAGAAAGATTGAGAAAGTGCTGAAACCTCAAGTTTTCTAGAGCTCAACATAGGCGTGTCCAAGGCCGTGTTGGTAACACGGCCAGTTATGCTGACCGTGTCAATCAACACGGACCGTATTCTATTTGCAGAAAAATAAATTTTAAGGGGACACGTTCATAGAAGGTAACACGGCCAATTATGCCAGACCGTGTTGGCAACACGCCTCCGTATTGTTTCAACACGGACGTGTTTAATTTGCAGAAAATTGAATTAAAGATGGACATGTGCACAGAAGGTAACACGGGCATTTATGCCAGACCGTGTTGGCAACATGGAGCCATGTTGCCTCAACACGGGCATTTTCATCAAACTGGTAAGTTAGCAAATTTAAGTTCATTCAACACGGCCCGATATCTAGACCGTGTTCAAGAACACGGCCCCATTTTGATCAACACAGGCATGTTCTGGTCATTGTCTATATAAATGAATTCATTTTTTAAGAACACAGCCCCGTGTTGATCAATACGGGCGTGTTCCGATCATTGTCTATATAAACGAATGGATTTCTAAAGTACCAAATTTTGGCCAATTCTCTAAACTTTCTCTCTTCTCTTTTATACTCATTTTAAATGTTTTGGATAGTGCACATTTCAAGTAAGTACCCTCCATCTTCATCTTCCATTCTGTGTTTTTTATTTTGGTTTTAGTTCGAATTTGTATTTTTATGTGTTTGAATTTTTTGTGTTTGTGTGATTTTGGTTTTGAATTTTGTTTTTGTTATTTAGATATTTCGGTTCAAAAAAAGAAGTTAAGGATTAGAAACTTGAAAAAAAAAACAAGGATTGGGTTGTGCCATAGATATGAAAGAGTATACAATAATGATGTATGTGGTGAATCAAATACCATGGTCTAATAAAAATATTCTGATTAGTTGATAATATTGGTTGATAACTTTGTGAAAGATTCCTGTGAAAGGTTTCATTAACTCTTAATTCATGTCGAGTATACCTTAATGTTGTGATGTGGATTGAATTTTCTTTATAGGGCATTGAACGGTTTAACTTTATCGAGTTAAATCGTTTGGTTTGTCCATTTTATGCCGTTATGCTGCCAAAATTTCGTTGATCCTTAGCATTAAAAATTTATTTTTCAGGTACCATGTCTACCAGACGAGGATTAGGAGTTTACAAGAGGAGGCGAACCGATGGTTCCTCTTCCTCTCGATCTTCAGGTGCTGCACCGACTAGTTCAGGCCTAGTTAGACCACTACAGTGCCATAGGTTCCTACTTTTCCACGGGCAGCCGACCTTCGAGCAGAGATACCAGTCGATGAGGCACAAAGATTTGGGAAAGGGGCGTAGCATAGACTGGCCAGCACTAGAGACCATCGGACTTGCAGTTGCAGTCCGCCGATACCTTGAGACGCCCCCATTTCAGTGTTTCTTTGAGATAATTGAGCCGATGTATAGGGAGTTGACTATGGAGTTTGCTAGCACTTTCTTTCTACAGAGCCAGTTGCGAGACTTTTAGCAGCCGGATGCTATTAGTTTCAGACTAGCAGAGCAGACTTTAACGATGAGTGTACAGCAGTTTGGGGTACACTTGGGTTTATGGACTGATGAGGATGTAGCTAGGGAGGTATATAGTCGTTGTATACACACGCCTGGTGTGTCATATTCGCAGATGTGGGCTGAGATTTGATGAAGCTGAGGGGTTCAGTGCCAGCCAGTCCAAGGCGTCTAACTTGCCTGACGGACTGCAGTACTTGCATGCGTTGCTGATTAGGACCATCACTGGCAGGGGAGACAGCTGTGGTGTAGTGACCCAGTCGGACCTGTTTATACTTTACAGCATGCACCAACGCTAGTCAGTCGACATAGGATACTTGTTTGCCAGATAGATTAGTGCCTTCTACAACAACTGAAAGAAGGTATTTTTCTATTTTCGGACTTACATTACTCGGCTGGCTAGGAGCTTAGGGGTTTTGGAGGAAGTAATACCACATGTGATAGAGCTAGGGGTGATGGAGACTTTGGGACTTCCTCAGTTGGTTAGTATAGGGATGGTGACTTGTAGGCAGGGTCCGCTAGTACTAGAGTATAGACTGAGGAGTGCTCTCTTGGCAACACGTAGAGAGGAGCGACCTGCCCCACGAGTCCCTAGTACACAGGATGTTCCACCTCCTTCTTCTAATATTCCAGAGTCTTCCTCTAGGCCGTCTACTTCAGCTCCTTCTGGGTCTTCTTCAGCTGTTTTAGGAGTCTCTCCTATTGAGTTTATAGAGCTGCAGCTTAGAGTGCAGAGGTTGGCAGAGGAGCAGCAACAGCTTCATTCGACAAGAGGCTTTTCAGCAGGACCTTTTACAGCGTCAGGCTGAGTTTCAAAGCCAGATGATGGCTCAGTTTGAGAGGCAGAGGGCTATGCTTCAGGCCCTGATTGAGCAAGGAGGTAGGTTAGAGGCCTCTATGGCCCTTGATATTTTTGATGATATTTTTGCTACTGATTATGCCCCTGTCAGTCCATAGAGTCGGGTTCCAATACAGAGCCATTTTGACATCCCTCTAGCGGACGATCCAGCTGACCCTTCTTTTCCGACTGAGCATCCTTCACTAGAGCAGCCTGACGAGCCTCCTACTGACGTTGTTCCTGCTGACCTACCAGCTCCTATAGGTGACACTACTTTCGACCCTCAACGAGCAGCCACTCCTCCACCACAAGCTAGCCAGCGCCTTGATATCCCTGATGATGCACCTCTTTTCTCTCCGGAGCCATAGTCAGGGCAGTACTAGTTTTTTTTCTTTTTTCATTTCTTATATATTTTTTTTCGTATACTGGGGACAGTGTGTCCTTTAAGTGTGGGGTGGGTGATAGTTATATACACTTGTTTTCTTGTACTTTATTTATCTTTTAGCTTTATTTATTTGTGTTTTTTATTTTGTTTTTATTGTTCTTGTATATAGAATTTGGATCCTTTTCTAGTGTATATATCACATTCCATGTATCCCATCTCACTTATTTGTTTATTCTTTGTGCAATCTTTTTGTAAAATTTTTACAATTTTTCACTTTGTTTCGATACTCTTACTGTTGACTTGCTTTTGAAATCCTGTTTATGTCAATGTGATCGGGTAAAACCGATAGTGTTGAGTCTTACAACATAATGTAAGTTATTTAGTTTGAGTTTTGCACTAAGCTGCTTTAGTTTATTTAATTCTATTTTGATGATTTTTGTTTGGAACCTACTCAAAAAGCACACTTGTGAGAAATTGAGCCTTAATTGTAAGCATACACTTTATATGCTTTTATTTATTTCTTGTTCAGAGTGACAATTACTGTCTTTACTTTTAGAAATTGCTCGGTAATGCTTATGAGGGCCACAAGGAGAGTTTAACACTTTGGTATGATAGAGGCACTCAGGTTTTTCATTCTAGCCAAATAGCCTTCATCCGTTTATTGATTCAGTAGATAACCCTTTCTTTCATCATTTCTATCATATTTCATTACCACTTAGTTTTATTCTGCTTTGGGTTGTGATTTTTCATATGAGTTGTTTTTATTGGGAATTTTTATTTTGGGAATAGCGTTGGAAACTTGTAGTAGCTTCCGTCAATCCAAAAGAAATTCACTCTATTATGTGAATGTTTCTTCCCTTATATATATAAATAAGAAATAATAATAAGAAGAATAAGAGGGAAGGGTGATGAAAAGAAAGAAAGTAAGTGAGCTAATTGCTTGGACTACGGTTCATTGTTTATCCCTTGTGATTATTGTGGCTTGTGTGCAGGTCATTTATCTCATTGCAGAACACCATAGGTTCAACTCTTACCAAATTACCTACCCCTACCTAATCCCCACTACAACCCTTATAAAGACCTCTTGACATGGTTGTTGACTCTCTATAAGTGGTAGGAGTAGGATTTAAGAGCAAGCATATAGTAAGTAAGGTAGTATTTGATGCATTGAGCGATTAAACACTACCTTTAAACATTTTGAGTGATTTAGAGTGAATCTTGTGAGGAGTTGGTTCTAAATAATTTTGTTGAGATAGTATTTTGTGAATCATTAGCATATTGTTTGTGATACTTGAATTGATTGGTTTGTTTCTTTTTGCTTGACTTACGCTTGTTAAGGATATGTGCAGGGGCTCTCTAGCTTGTTTATCAGTTTAAGTGTTGTTCCTTAGTGGTTTATTTTCCTTATTTTACTTTTGATTGCTTGAGGACAATCAATGAGCTAAGTGTGGGGTGATTTGATGTGCGTAAAATACACACATCTAAATGGGGTTTTTAAGGCTAATTTTATGTACATTTAGATGTGAATTGGTCCCAACACTCACCCTATGTGTCTGTTTATGTGTATTAGGTCCAAAAGAAGTTAAAGAGTGATAAAAGGAAGAATTGGATGTCAAAGTTGCCGAAATAAGTTAAGTTTGCTCATGAGGAAGCTGAGCACGACCATGTTGGTTTTAACACTGGCCGTGTTCCCAACACAGGCACCAAAACAGGCTGTGTTGGGTGCATTTGACAATAGGAAAAAGAAGCATTAAGGAGCACGACCACAGAGAGTAACACGGCCATCAGCATGGGGCCGTGTTCCCAACACGGGCATCAACACGGCCATGTTCGGGGCAGCTGGACAAATTAATTTAAAAGAAAGAAAAGAGGAAAGGCGATCCAAGTAGGGTTAGGACGTCCCAAACTCATTTCTTTCTCTCTCTAAGGGTTTTCTGAGCTGGAACTAAGGAAAAAGGGAGACTTGTATCAAGGTTTCAACTGGATTCTCTTCGAGGATTGAAGATTGGCGAGGTTCATTGATTGCTTTCAATCCGAGCAAGAGGAACAAGAATCGATCCAAGATTGGGCAAGAGGAATTGGAGCTGTTTACTCTCATCCAAGGGTGTATTCGGGTTTCTCTACCTTTACTCATTTTGTAATTGAATTCTTGTGGGTTTTTATAATGAACATGATTAGCTAAACTTGTTAACCCATTGGGTTTCTTTATCTAGGGATTTTTGTACTTAACTTTTGAATTGAATGTATTGACTTTCAATATTGGTTTGCAATGGAAGTGCTTATTGATTTGTTCTTCATATCTTGTTGAATGATTTTTGGAATTTGAATGTTCTTCAGAAAGACGTTTAGGTTTGGATTGTCCTTTGCAACCTAGAATTGAATTCGCCTAGAGATAGGGTGTTCGTTCTACCGGATTGAGAATTAACAACTCTCAATAGTGTTAAATTGTACATAATGCTAATTTGGATAATTAGAGTTAGGAAGAGATTTCAACCTAATTAATCTAAGTTAAAATGTTAGTGTTCTTGAGAAAGGCGTTAATTACGTAGAGATTTTCCCACGAAAATTGAATTCAATCAATCAATTCCATCTTTAGTTTCCATTCCCTAGAGACAAGAATTCCCAAGAGGTTATTCCTTTACTTGAATTAATCCTTCCATAGTAGCCGTAGTTAGATAGCAATTAGAGTAGCTATTAGTTAATTTAGGAATTATTCGTCAACGCCATTTTTAAGATTAGATAGCAGAGAAGATTGAGTAGGTTAGGTTCACACGTTCTTTGGGGAATATGACACTTGGTACTCGCCGTTAGCTATACTCCACCGATAGGTACACTACCTTAGGTCGTAGTCTTGCTTGACTTAGCAACCATTTGCCATCGGTCAAGCTTATCAACTGTTTTTCTATGATTTCTTATACAAATCCTTCTGTCATCATGTGTCCTCATGCCTAGAGGAATAAGGAATGATGGAGAACCTAATGGTGTAAATCCTAAATTAGAATATTTGTTCGTGCCTTGATTGTCATCGTTCCCTCTTTTCCCTAAAGATTTATCTATGATCATTCAGAGAATTATATGAATACTCGATCAACTAATTTTGTTTCTTCGCATTCGTTTAAGCATTGGATCAGTGTCCACGATTGCCGCTTCCATGCGCTTTCACTGAACAATCGTGTTTATGCTCCTTAAATAAAACCAAACCATCATACTAGACAAAGAGATACAAAAAAATGAACAAAATGACAACATAGGTAGGATTTCGGATTCGATAAGGAAAGAAATCACAAGTTTTTTATTCTCTTCCATATGGTTAAGCGTAAGGATCAAATAGAATTTTTATAAACACAAAGGTAGATAAAGAATACAAAAGAAAGGAAGGACTTGATCAATAAGTTTATGTTCCCAAGCATGAGTCTTGATAAGTCGGCAAAGTTCTTGAAAGAATTCATAACTTGATTTTCCACAAGGTAGACAACTAAAATAATATGCTCACTAGCCTCAAGTATTTAGTTGAATGCAGTTTTTATAGCGTGAAAGCACTCATTCCATAAGAAGAAGAAACTAGAGAAGCTAAATATGAAAAAAAAATAAATAAAGAAAGATGAATAAACTAAAATCATATCAAGGACTAGATATGAGTTGACTGGTCAACAATTCTCATAGTCCTAAACTTTAAGATCCAGCTTAATGAAAATAAAGAAAAATTTGTGTGGGCTTACCTAATAATACTCTAACCCAAATTACTTAATTATATGCGTCCCAAACATCAAAACACTTGCATTCCAGCTTGTATTATGCTTGGATTAATCGAAAACAACATGATTATTCCTTACACATGTGGATTTACATCTCGAAATAGACAAAAAAGAAATGAACAAAATGAGAACGTAGCTAGGATTTCATGTTTGATAAAGAAATCACAAGTTCATTATTCTCTTCCATATGGCCAACATAAGGATCACATTGAAATGATTTAAAGACAATGGTATAAAAAGAACACAAAAGAAATAAAGGATGTGTGAGAGAAGTCTAGGTTCACTAGCTTGAGTCTTCATAAGTTTGCAAAGTTCTTGAAAGAACCCATAACTTGATTTTTCGCAATGTAGAAGACTGAAATAATACGCTCCTTTGCCTTAAATATTTAGTTGCATGCGTATTCATAGTCCGAAAACCCTCATTCTATAAGAAGAAGAAACCACAAGCTAAATATGAATAAATATAGAAGAAAGATAAATAAACTAAAGTCAAATCAAGAACTGGAAAGGAGTTGAGTGGTGAATTACACTCGTAGTTCCAAATTTTATGAGCTAGCCTAACGAAAACAAGGGGAAATTTGCATGGGCCTACCTAATAACACTTCGGTAGAAATTACTTCACTATATGTGTCCTAAAAGTCAAAGCTCACGCGTGGACTTGCATCTCGTCTTACCTAAAAGGACCCATAACTTGATATCCTACATGGTAGAAATCTGAAATTCCCACAACTTGATTGGGCAACAACTCTCACAGTCTTAAATTTTATGAGCCAGCTTCATAGAAACAAAAGTAAATTCTCATAGGTCTACCTAAAAACACTCTAACCCAAATTACTTTATTATATGTGCTTGAATTATGGCTAGTATTATGCTTGGATTAATCGAAAATAACATGAGTTCTTCCTTACACGCAGAGATTTATAGCTCGTCCTACTTCATTATCAAGATGATCCCTAATGTCACCGATCAATCTTATGAATTGCATTCCCATGATTTCTTACGCTAATCCTTATATGTCATCAGGAGTCCTCATCTTCAGAGGAGCAAGGAATGAGGGAGATTCCAATAGTACAAATCATGAATAAGAAAATTTGGATGTACCTCAATTCTCATCGTTCACTCTTTCCTCTAAAAGATTTGTTTACGATCATTCGAAGAATGATATCAATACTCGAGAATGGTATCAATACTCGATCAACTAATTTTTTGTCTTCGCATTTTCCCACGCATTGGATTGCTACTTATGATTGACGCTTCCACGCGCATTCGCTCAACACTAATGTTTATGCTCTCCAAATAAAACCAAACCATTATACTATACAAAAATTAGAAAGAGAGGCATACAGTACAAGAAAGTTACAATTTACCGACTAAAAATTACTGATGGATTCAGGTTAGTAGGTAAGCTAGTAAAAGTGCCGATTATTCACCTATGGTTTTCACAAATAAATTTTTTATTTGCGTACCGATGAACTTACCGACTATTTTGTGATGGATATTTACTGACAACAATAGCACTGTCCGTAATTAAATCACTATCACTTAGTGTCATAATTTAGCAACTAATTACCAGGGATATAGAAAGAAAATTTACCGACTATAATGAGCCGTCGCTAAACTAATTGCTAAAATTACTAACTATTTTCAGTTTTTAGCTAAATAAATAAATTCTTGTAATTTTTTAAATGAAATTAGTGATGCTTTTTCAAACTGTCACTAATTTCATGTAAAAAATGATTTACCAACTATTATAACTTTTTGGTAAATATATAACTTATAATTTTTTTACTTGAAATTACAGATGACCATCGCTAATTTCATGGAAAGAAATTGATTTGCCAACTATATTATTTTTGTTGTTAAATATATAAGTTCTTACAATTTATTTTAAATGAAATTATCGCTGAATTGTCAAACCATTTCTAAATTCTTATAAAAAATTAATTTACCGACTAATTTATTTTTTTCGTTAAATATGTAAATTTGTACAATTTTCTACATTAATTAGCTATGATTTTTCAAACCGTCACTAATTTCATATAACCTTTGTCGCTAGCTTTTACAAATTATATACACTTTAAATCAAAATTCCATCGTTTTAATTATATCAACCTTGTTCCTCAAATAACCATAACTCCCCTTCCTTCCTTAATTTCCTCATCTTCCTCCCTCTCTCACTTACAGACAATATGCACTCTTCTTGCATCCCCTTCTCTTGCACCTCTAACTGGCATGGCCTGTGATGCCCCACCACTGCCTATCTCACCTCACATAGTTAGTGTAGGTTAGTTAATTTTCTGGAAAAAAATTTCATAATATTTCTTTTTTGTGAAAAGCTACTTTAAATAGAAATGAAACTTGATACTTTTGTTTAATTTCTTAAAAACTAAAAATAATTTGGTTATTGTTGATCTTGAATGTAACAATTTAGGAGAGAATGACGAAAGAGAAGCATGATAGAGATGGTTCGAGCAATAAATTCCTCAAATATTATTTATTATTTGTTTATTATTATTATTGTTATTATTATTATCAGTATCAGTAGGGAAGCAATAAATATAAATTGGGCTCTTTTTCTTTCTTTCTTTTTTAATAGTTGTGTTAATGAATTTTTAGAAACTGATGATATGGGCAAGTAACTTGCCACCTTATTGATTATTGGTAGATATGACTATAATCAAGTTTTTTTATTTTAGCTTAACTTCTTTTTTTTTATTAATCTGTTGAGACATTTTTTTAGTTGATCCTCTTTGATTCCTAGATTGTATTGGGTGATCGGTGAAATTTAATTACTTATGTTGGCAGGCAGATATATATTGTTAATGATAGGTTTACCAAATACCAATCCTATCAATAGGCAGGTTAATATTTTTTCCATTTATTTTAATTTTTAATATTGTAACTAAATGTATAAGCATGTTATTTAGTGATTGGTGTAAATAAGTAATTTTACTTATTACCTTTCAATTTTTTAAGTATGTGTTTTTTATTCTTCTAGGTTCTTATTCTTATTGTCCACCCTTAACTACTGCCTTGTTGTTTCTTCTTTTTATTTATTTTTATTTCTACACTTGAAAGAACAAATATAAAATTTTTTATTTGTGTCCTTTTACAAGACCTTATGCTTCCAATTATTTGACTTAATAGTTAAATATAAATGAGACCCAAGAAATTTAAATTGCGCTCGAGCAATAAAATTCTCAAATATTATTCGTTTATTTATTTATTTATTTATTTATTATTATTATTATTATTATCACTATTAGTAGGGAGGCAAGAAATACAAACTGGGCTCCTTTTCTTTCTTTCTTTTTTAATAGTTGTGTTAATAAGTCTTTAGAAACTTATAACGTGGGCAAGTAACTTGCCACCTTATTGATTATTGGTAGATATGATTATAATCAAGTTTCTTCATTTTAGCTTAATACCTTTTTTTTATTAATCTGTTGAGATATTTTTTTCGGTTGATCCTCTTTGATTCCTATATTGTATTGGATGATCGGTGAAACTTAATTACTTATGTTGGTAGACAGGTTTATATTGTTAACGATAGGTTTACCAAATACCAACCATATCAATAGCAGGTTAATATTTTTTTCATTTGTTTTGAATTTTTAATTTTGTACTCTAAATGCATAAACATGTTATTTAGTGATTGGTGTAAATAAGTAATTTTATTTATTGCCTTTCAATTTTTTAAGTATGTGTTCTTTATTTTTTTAGGTTCCGATGCTTGTTGTCCACCCTTAACCACTGCCTTGTTTTTTCCCTCTTTCTTTATTTCTACATTTTAAAGAATAAATATAAGTTTTTTTATTTGTATCATTTTAAAAGAAACTCTCAGTAAGTATTTATGGCCTTATGCTTTCAATTATTTGACTTAATAGTTAAAGATAAATGAGAGAGTTTAAGAGCAATCTTTCTAAAATAGTTTAAGGTCATCATGAATATTTCAAAAGAAACATGAGAGTCCAATCTTAGTATCAAGACCAATATTATAGTCATTTTACAGATCTTGCCTTTTAAGAATTTCATAATAATTTTAAATAGCTAAAAAGTATAAATAAGCCCTTGATTTCTACATAAAATATACTAGCCAATATTGAAAGTGTCTCACCCAAATTGAAAGAAATAAAACTAATTTGAGTATAGCATAATTTTAATTAAATCGAAAAGAATATATATGTATATAGTAGATTTTGTGTTCTTGTTTGGATTTATGTGTTTTTTAATCGTCTAATTTTGTAAGTATATGTTATTTTAAATATTTGTGATGTTAATAAATAATTGTTGCTATAATTGTGTTGGTTATGCCCAATTATTTTTAAAGTAGGAAATAGACTTGTTTTACGAGGGTATCTTACTTTTATAGTAGAAATTCTACCGAAATTTCGGTAGATTTTTTAGAAAAAAAATTAAGGGTTGCAATGAACACATAAAAAATTTAGTGTGAGATGTAATGTAATATACACAAGAAACGAAATATGAATTTGATCGGTAATGGATGCACACTAGGCTTAATGCTTATGGCAAGATTAGCCATGAATTTACCTCCGTGGATATGTATGAAAGAGGCGTCTATGTTCTTATTTGTAATTATTCATGGGCCAAAAACCAAATAAATATTTTCTTCGACATCTGATTGATGAATTGAAGTATCTTTGGGATGTGGGTGTCCAAACATATGATGTTCTAGATAGCATAATTTTCAAATGAGAGCAGCTCTTATGTGGACCATCAGTGATTTTTCTGCATACTCAATGTTGTCGGGCTGTAGCACGGCTGGGAACTTGCTTATCGTTATTATATAGAACATTTGCAAGCATTCGTTTTAGCAATGGTTGAAAGACATCTTGGTTTGACAATCATCATAAGTTTCTTCCCTTTGATCTTCCTTTCAGATGGAATAAAAATTGGTTCCTGAAAAATAGAAAGGAGATATCACCGGCACCACCTATAAAGACAGGTGATCAAATCTTGCAAGAGATAGATGATTTAGGACTTAGGAGAGTAAATAAACTTAATACTAAAGAGATTAATGGTCCTATTTACAAGAAGTATGGTCAGAAGAAAAGAAGTATCTTTTGGGATTTACTGTACTGGAATTCCAATCTTATTAGACATAACCTAGATGTGATGCAAATTGAGAAGAATGTGTTCGAAAATGTTTTTAACACTGTTCTGAATATTGAGAGAAAAACTAAAGATAATGAGAAGGCAAGAGAAGACATGAAGAAGTTGTGTCGAAGGCTGAGTTGGAGAATAATGAAGGTATAAGGAAATATCAGAAAGCATGCTACACGTTAGATAAACCTAGGATATAAGCATTGTTTGAATGGCTGAAAAATCTTAGATTTCCTAATGGTTATATTGGTGTGTAGACATGAGAAAATTAAAGATGTTTGGGATGAAGAGCCACGATTGTAATTTATTTATATAGAAGTTAATTCCCATAGCATTTCATGCTTGTAAATGTGTGGCAAGCTATGAAAGAGTTAAGGCTTTTTTTTTCAAAGATTTAGCTTCAACCATAATTAAAGTGCTAAACATGGAGAGACTCAAAAGAGATTCCAATAATAGCTTATTTTGGGCGGCCACACATGTATTTTAACCTAATTAAGACTTTATTTTAGTTTTCTCTTTTAGTTAGCAAGGTTATATTTCTAGATGGGATGTAAATCCTATTTTCTAAGGCCTATATAAGGCTAGTACGGATTTTGATGTATAGAATTAAGTTGAATTTGAATGATAATTGGTTGTTAAACCTAAAAGCTATTTTGCCTTTGTCTTTGTGTTCTTGTGTAGAATGTATGCTTAAGAAAAATTCAAGTAGATTGATGATCTTCTTGTTCAGTGTATGTGTATGGATTTACATCTCGTCCTACTTGATTATCAAGCTAAGCCCCCAACGCCACCAGTCAATCCTGTCAATTGCATTTCGATAATTCCTTATACCAATCCTTGTATTATTAGGAGTTATTGGGCCTAGATAACAAGGAATGATGGAAATCCTAATGGTGCAAATCCTGAATTAGAATATTTGGGTGTCTCAATTCTGGTCATACCTTCTTGCATTCTAAAGATTCATCTCCTATCATCAGGAGAATGATACTAATACTCGATCAACTAATTCCATTCTTCGCATTTGTGTAGGCATTAGATTGGTGCTTATGATTACCGTTGTCATGCCCAAACTCAAAACATCTAAATAAATACCAAAATATGTAATTAACTAGTAAATAGCATTATAAGGGTTTTAAATCCAAGGGTTTTAAGGGTTTTAAATCCAAGATTCATCTCCGATCATGAGGAGAATGATCAAGTTATAGTCAAACTACCTAGACTGTTTTACAGGGGTCAAAAATCAGCAACATGCAAATATCTACAACTCATGTGATCAAACATCAAATGATATGTTTTTCCATAAAATTACACATGATTCATGCTATATCATGTCCTAATTTCAGTACTACAGGTTCAAATAAAGTTTTTTCCAAATTACCCAAAAACCTAACTTAATCACTCAAATAGATAGTTAAAGATAAACTCACCTCTATTAAGCTTCTTGCTCTTCAATTAAATCTATCAATAATGAAACTTTCTCCAAACCTTAATTATCTTATCTATCAAAAGCTTCAAATGATGTTAATAGAGAGAAAAAGAGAAAGAAAAGAATAGAAAAAGAAAGGAAGAAAAGGAAATGAAATGGTGTTGGTAGAGATTCTCCACTCACCTTATCATATTTTTATTATTGTCATTATTATTATTATTATTATTATTTTTTTTATTATTATTATTATTATTATTGGCACTTATCACTCTTTAAGGTGCCAATTGTCCTTATAACTTTGCTCCCCATACAACCTTTACTATAAATTCTATCAGTCAATTAACCCGTTACTCAAACTTATACTACAAATAACTCCTCTAACTATCCTTACAATTTTGTCCTCACTTAATTGAAATACCCATAAACTCTACTACACTCATATATCCTTCTACCACTTAATATAGTGAAACTTGTTACATAAAATTATGATGCAGATAACATGTTTAATGATATGCTAATGCATATTAATTATTATTTAAAATACGGCTATGACAGCCGCTTTCATGCGCTTTCACTCAACACTCATATTCATGCTCACCAAATAAAACCAAATCATCATACTAGACAAAGATAAAAAAAAAGACGCAGAAAATAAATAAACAAAATGATAACATAGTTAGGAACAAGAAATGGAGATCCTAATTGTGCAAATCCTGAATCAGAGTATTTAGGCGTGACTTGATTCTCAGCATTCCCTCTTTCCTCTAAAAGATTCGTCTGTGTTCATTGTAAGAATAATATCAATACTCGATTAAGTAATTTTCTTTTTCGCATGTTTCCAAGTATTGATCGGTACCTATGATTATCGCTTCCACGTGCTTTAACTCGGCACTCCTATTTATACTCGCCAAATAAAACCAAACCACCATACAAGATGTAGATTAAAAAGAGACAAACAGAAGAAAAAACAAATGAGTTTAGATTTGTATGGCCAAGCATAAGGACCAAATCAAATTAATTTAGACACAAGGGAACACAAAAGAAAGGTAGGATGAGAGCAATAAGTTTAGCTTCGCTATAGCAGGTCTTCATAAGTCCACAAAGTTCTTAAAAGAACATGTAACTTAATTCTCTGCAAAGAAAGATGTTGACTAGTCAACTCCTCTCTTGTTCTTGATTTGACTTTAGTTTATTTATCTTTCTTTACAAGTTCTTTCAAGCACTTTGTGGACTTATGAAGACCCATACTAGCGAACCTAGACTTATTACTCATATCCTTTCTTTCTTTTGTGCTCTTTGTCTACCCTTGTGTTTATATCTATTCTATTTGATCCTTACGCTTAGACATGAAAGAGAATAATGAACTTGTGATTTCTTTTCTTGTCGGATATGAAATCTAGACTATGTCCTCATTTGTTCATTTAATTATGAACTTGTGATTTCTTTTCTTATCGGATATGAAATCTAGACTATGTCCTCATTTGTTCATTTAATTTATTCCTCTCTTTTTATTCTATGTCTTGTATGATGGTTTGGTTTTATTTGGCGAGAATAAACTAGAGTGTTGAGTTAAAGCACATGGAAGCAACAATCATAAGTACCAATCCAATGCTTGGAAAAATGCGATAAAAGAAATTTAGTTGATCGATTATTGATATCATTTTTTGAAAAATCACGGATGAATCTTTTAGAGGAAAGAGGAATGCTAAGAATCGAGGCATGTCCAAATATCCCGATTCAGGATTTCCTTATTTTTCTAGGCATGAGGACTCTTGATGACTCAAGGATTGGCATAAGGAATCATGAAAATACAATTAACAAGTTTGACCGGTGACATTAGGGCTTCGATTGATGATCAAGTAGGCGAGACGTAAATCCACACGCATAAGGAAGAAATCATGTTGTTTTCAATAAATCTAAACATAATACAAGCGGGAATGCGAGCGTTTTGATGTTTGGGACGCATATAATGAAGTAATTTGTGTAGGAGTGTCATTAGGTAGCCTGATGTGTGCTACTCGTGTTAGCTACAATCTAAGGCAGTGTACCTATCGATGCAGTCTAGCACTAATGGCGAGTATCAAGGTCGTATTCCTCGGGAAAGCGAAAGCCCAGAGTTACTCCTTTATTCTTTGTTATATTAACCTAAAATGGATGATGAATAAATTCTAAACTAACTATTAACTACGAGCTAAGTCCTAAGGGAGATGCAAGAGTGATTGATAAACGAAATAATCAAGACAAGAAAAAAAACCCAAAGGGAATCTAAACTAGTTGGCATCCGAACAAAAGATAAAGGATCGGTGAGTCTAATTATGCTACCCATGGACGAATTCTTAACCGAATTCGGTTTCTCTCTCGAGATAACCGAATTATTACCTAAAGTTGTAATCTCTTCCTAACGATTGATTCTTAAATTAGCATTAAGCTTTAATCCGCCTCTATTAAGCTTTGTTAATTCTTAATCCGGCTAGTTAATTATCCTTATCTCTAAGCGATTATTAACCAGTTCTTGTTATTCAAAATTCCAATTGCCAAACGGATTTCTCAATCTCATAAAGCAATCTAAACATCACAATTCACAACGTCTCATGAATAATGCATGATCTTATTAATACTGAAAACAAGAAGAATACAAAATTAACTCGAACAATCCAACAATATAATACCAAGCCAACATAGTAAAGAAATCCCAATGGATTTAATCAATCTAGCTAATCATGTTCATTCTCAAAATAAACAAGAATTCAATTACAACAATAAGTAAAAAGGTAGAGAAAACCTGATTACTCCCTTAGATGAGAGTAAACAGCCCCAAATCCTTTTTGCTCTAGATGAATCGATTCTTGTTCCTCTTGCTCGATTTGAAAATCAATCAACGAACCTTGCCCAATCTTCGATCCTTCAAGGAAATCTTATTGAAACCTTGATCCAAGTCTCATTTTCCCTTAGTTTCAGCTCAGAAAACCCTTAGAGAAAGAAAAATTAGGGTTTGGGACGTTCTAACCCTAGCCTCCTCTTGCTCTCTTCTTTTCGTTCTTTTAATTAATACCCCCTCTCGCCTCCAACACGGCCGTGTCCCTGGCCGTGTTCTCAACACGGGATGGTGTTCCTGGCCGTGTTACTCTCTGTGGTCGTGCTCCCTGAAATCTACTTCTTCTTTTGATGTCCAACACGTCCGTGTTTTTCCCCGTGTTGGTAACACGGCCCATGTTTGTGACCGTGTTGAGAACACGGCCAGTGTTGAAATCAACATGGCCATGTTTAGCTTCCTCATGCTCGTACTTAGCTCGTTTCGGCAGCTTTGACGTCCAATTATGCTCCAATTCTTTCCTTTTTCATCCTTTGACCTCTTTTGGACCTAATGCACACAAACATATGTATAAGGTGAGTGTTGAGACCAATTCACATCCAAATGTCCATAAAATCAATCTTAAAAACCCCATTTAGATGTGTGTATTTTACGCACATCATAGCCCAACGCGAATTTTCCCTTATATTTGTTAAGTTGGCTCATAAAAATTTGGGACTACAAGAGTTGTTGACCAGTCAACTCCTCTCTAGTTCTTAATTTGATATAGTTTATTCATCTTTCTTATTTATTTACTCATATTTAGCTTCTACTTCTTATGGAATGAAGGCTTTCGCACTATGAAAACCACATGCAATTGAATATTTGAGGCTAGTGAGCATATAATTTCAATTTTCTACCTTACAGAGAATTAAGTTATAGGTTTTTTAAGAACATTGCGAACTTATGAAATCTTCACTACCAAACCTAGAATTATTGGTCACTTCCTTCCTTTTCTTGTGTTCTTTATCTACCAAAAACCCATTTTTGGCCCCTGAACAGTCGATTCAGAATGTATAGAGCCCATCGACTATGTTCACAGCCGAATTAGCTCTGCACAGAGTCGATCAACTCTATGGGTTAACGCATAAATCAATTTGATTTGATCCTTATGCTTAGCCATGGAAGAGGATAAAGAACTTGCGATTTCTTTCCTTATCGTATCTGAAATCCTACCTATGTTCTCATTTGTTCTTTTCTTTTGTTCCTCTCTTTCTAATCTATCTATTTTATGATGGTTTGGGTTTCTTGGGCGAGCATAAACATGAGTGTTGAGTTAAAGCATGTGGCAACGAAAATCATAAGCACCAATCTAATGCTTGGACAAATGCCATGAAAGAAATTTAGTTGATTAAATATTAATATCATTTTTCGAATTGTTATGCTCTCTAGGTGCATTACCCATATAGTGTACCTATTGAAGGTCAGTAGAAACAATAGAGGATGAAGAAGGAGAAGAAGTGGAAGGTGAAGCAAACATACCTCCCGCATTACAGTTTGCACCGTAGTACGGGCCACTATAGAACTCACAGCCAATCTGTGCTGCATGAACTGGCATATGGAGCTGGTCTATTTTCTTGGCCAAGAGCTCCACTTGAGCTACTAAGAGCTTCACCTGAGCTACCAAGGCTACTATAGAATCTAATAGGTTAACCACTCTCTGCTTAACTGGTCGACTCCTAGAGGATTGCCACTGATAGTTGTTCATGGTCATCTCCTCTATTAGATTTTGTGCCTGCTCTGGCGTCTTACTATTCAAGGCCCCACCTGCTACAGCTTCTACCATCTGCCTAGTAGCAAGGTTCAAACCACTATAGAAAGTTTGAACCTGCATCCATACTAGTAATTCGTGGTGCTGGCAATATCAAAGCAAGTCCTTGTACCTCTTCCAAGCATCATACATGTTCTCGTCATTAAACTGCACAAAAGAAGCTATGTTATTTCTTAATCTAGCGGTTTTAGCAGGAGGAAAGTACTTATATAAGAACTTTTCAGCCAAAGAACTCCATGTTGTAATAGTGTTGGCTGGGAGTGACTGCAACTATCTCTTCGCTAGGTTCCTCAAAGAAAATAGAAACAACCTCAACCGAATGGCATCATCAGTCATTCCATTTATCTTGAAGGTATCACAGATCTCCAAGAAATTGGCTGTGTGAGTGTTTGGATCCTCGCTCGGCAGTCCCCCAAATTGTATACTATTCTTGACCATTTGTACCACGTTCGGCTTTATCTCGAAGTTATTAGCTGCCACAGGTGGTCGCAATATACTCGTCTATGTCCCTACAAGAGAAGGTCTAGCAAACTCATATATTGTCCAGTTTTTATTCATAGCCTGGTTGTTGTTATTGTATCCCATCTCTACTGGTCTATTCACAAAGGCTTCAATCTATATCCACGCCTCCTTTCTTCTTGCATACGCTTCCTTAAAAGACGGAGGGATCACTCTAGTTCAGCAAGAGGGTCTACAGGAGTAGGATTAGAGCTCCTAGTCATAAACTACCTGAAATTAAGAGGCAGCAACTAAAGAACACAAAAATGATTAAAAGAATAAAGAATCAAAAGAATTAAAAGACAGAAAACAAAAATGGCTAGAGTAACAAAAACAAAAATTCACTCTAGTTCACACAAAGGGTTCTCCGGCAACGGCGCCAAAAACTTGATGAGCTATTAATGCAGCTACAATCTAAGGCAGTGAACTTATTGATGCAGACTAGCACTAATGGCTAGTATCAAGGTCGTATTCTCTGGAAAGGATGAGCCTAGAACTACTCCAGCGTCTTATGCTATCTAACCTTAACTAATAGTGAAGAAGTTACTAATCTATGACTAGGTGCAAGCTAAATGATTAACTAAATGCCAAGCAATCTGCAAAGGTTTAATGAAACAATCGAAGAAAGAAAGCAATCCCCAGGGGGACCTAAACTAGTTGGATTTTAACAGAGGTGAAAATTAGATTGATTACCAATTATGATTACCCATGAGCAAATTCTAAATTGAATTCGAGTTCCCTCTCGAGAACACCGAATTCCTAAGCCTAAGAACTTAAACGACGAAAGCTTTTCCTAACAATTGATTTTAGGTGAGCCTTAAGATCAATCCACTGCTATTAAGAGTTATTAATTCTTAATCCGACTAGTTAATTACCCTTATCTCTAGGTGATAATTAACCAGCACTTGCTATTCAAAATTCCAATTACTAAATGAATTTCTCAATTACAGAAAGCAATCTAAAGAACACAATTCACAGTGTCTCATAAATAATGCGATATCTTATTAATACTGAAAGCAAGAAGAATACAAGAATTGATAACCAAAATCTCATAAACATGAAGTACAGTCCAACAAACAAAGGAACCCAATTGGGTTCAGCAACTCTAGCTACTTATGCTAATGAATAAAACAAAATAAAGAACAAATGCAAAAGAGAAAATTGGAAATCCACTCTTAAAATCAGATGAACAGTCTTTAATCTCCAAATCTAATAATGAACCTCGAATTGCCTCTTAAATACCTTAAAATCCACTCTTAATCATTAATGTGATGCTTGAACCACTGAAATACGTCCTTCAATGCTTGAAAATAGTCTCCCAAAGTCAAGTGTCGAAGGTCAGAAATGTTGAACCCCTTAAAACAAAGCAAAATGGCCTATATAATTATTTCAGCACGGTCGTGGTCAAGCCCGTGCTGGTCAACACAGGCCGAGTCCAGGCTGTACTCAACTTTTGAGTCCAAAATCAACCCCTTGCTCACTGACCGTGCCTTTGCCGGTGCTGAGCCACCACGGGCCATGTTGGAGACCTTAGGGGCCTCAAAAACCATGGTAAAAAGCCATATTTGAAGATCAAAGGCCAATGGTTTAGCAAGGTTAGAGTCTAGGCCCTGCTCAACCTTGAAGTGCGAGCCTTCTTTCCAATTTTAATGAATTCCAGTCTGTTTTCGCATATATCACCCTTAACACTGATAATGTGCATCAATGATCACCTGAAACATGAAAGGAACCAAAACACAGGTGATTCTGGTATAAAACAAGATAAATATGCACAAAAATGCAAGTAATTGGGCATATAAACATGTGTAACATAATGCATATCACTATGCTTTTGTTTAAATTTATTCGATTTGATCCTTAGACTTAGTTGTATGGAAGAGAATAAACAAGTTGTGATTTCTTTCCTTATTGGATCTGAAGTCCTACCGATATTCTCATTTTGTTTGTTTCTTTTGTGTCTCTCTCTAATCTCTATCTAGTATGTTAGTTTGATTTTATATAGGGAGCATAAACACGAGTGTTGTTGTGTAAAAGTGCATGGAAGCGACAATCATAGGCACCGATCCAATGCTTCAGCAAATGCAAAGAAAGAAAATTAGTTGATCGTGTATTGATATCATTCTCCGAATGGCCGCGAGAAATATTTTAGAGGAAAAAGGAACGTCAAAAATCGAGGGACGCCCAAATATTAGGATCTCCATCCATCATTGTTCCTCTAGGCACAAGGACTCATGATGACACAAGGTTGGGCGTAAGGAGTCATGGGAATGCAATTAACAAGCTTGACTTGTGGCATTGGGGCTTAGCTTGATTATCAAGCAGGAGAGACATAAATCCACGCGCGTAAAGGAGAAATCAGGTTATTTTCGATTAATCAAAGCATAATACAAGTTGAAATCCGAGCTTTTTGATGTTTGAAATGCATATAATGGAGTAATTTAGGTCAGACTTTTCTTAGGTAGGCCTACCCGAATTTACCCTTATTTTTGTTAAGTTGGCTCATAAAATTTTGGACTTTGAGAGTTGTTGCCCAGTCAACTCTTCTCTCGTTCTTGATTTGACTATAGTTAGTTAGTCTTTATTTATTTATTCATATTTTCTACTCTCTTTTTCTTATGGAATAAAGGCTTTCACACTATAAAAACCACACGCAACTGAATACTTGAGGCCAATGAGCATATTATTTCAGTTTTCTACCTTGCAAGAAATCAAGTTATATGTTCTTTCAAGAAATTTGTGGACTTATTAATGAGAACCCATGTAGCACAAGGAACTCTACTCCAATAAGAAAACCTAATGATACAAATCCTACTTGCTCCAGGAATCCTGCTTCAAGAAGGAGTCCTATTTCCACTAAGTACCCTAATCCAGCAAGGGTTCTGATGATATTAGGAGTTCAAGCGATAAAATGAATCCTATTTTGACTAGGAATCTTAATCCATCTAGGAGTCCTAATCTGATTTAAAGTCCAATTGAGATTGGGCTTAATTAAGACAATGGGCCTCAAGGTACTCTTATAAACTCAATCCAACATATAGAGGCATGATCAAAACAAGATAATCATGTGAAGCTATTTGGAGTCCAATAGTCAAGAATAGGCTGCATATTACATGTTACTTGAGCCTAATGGTCATGTTTATTATATGGACTAGGGTTGGACGAATGTTAGAAGTATTTGTTCATTTAAAGAAGTCTTTTAATTGTTAGGAGTTTTGTTTTAAGTTATTCTTTTAGTTTAGGAGTTCTATTACTATTCTTATTGTTATTTGCTTCCTTATCATTATAGAATTAGGTTTCTTTAAGGCCTATATAAGCTATACAAATTTCTATCTAAACAGAGTTGTTGGAAATTAATTATTTTGGAGTTAATTCTCTTCTTTTATTTTTATGAACTTGGTGAATTTATCAAGTGAAGGCTTGGTATTTTACAAACTTAGTTTCATCTAAACTTTTGTTTATATTAAACAGCCTTTAATTATTTATAATTAAGGTTCTTAAGTACAAGTTACTTAAGGGTCTTATTGGGAGTTATAGTTTCTTTGCTTGATTAGATGAAGGATCCTTGGCGAAGACATCAACATTGAAATCGTACCTATATTCTCCTTTTGTGTGGTTCTTTTGTGTCTCTCTTTCTAACCTCTATCTAGTATATTGGTTTGGTTTAATATGGGAAGCTTAAACATGAGTGTTGAGGGAAAAGCGCATGGAAGCAGCAATCATAGGCACCAATCAAATGCTTTAACAAATGCGAAAAAATAAAATTAGTTGACTGTGTATTGCTATCATTCTCTAAATGATCGCGAATAAATATTTTAAAGGAAAGAGGGAATGCCAAGAATCAAGGAATGCCCAAATATTTTGAGTAATGATTTGCACCATTAGGATCTCTATCCTTCTTTATTCCTCTAGGCACGAGGACTCTTGATGATGCACGGTTGGGCATAAGGAAATAAGGGAACATAATTAACAAGCCTGACCGATGGCATTGGGGCTTAACTTGATGGTCAAGCAGGAAAGACATAAATCCAAGCGCGTAAGGGAGAAATCATGTTGTTTTCGATTAATCCAAGTGTAATACAAGCCAAGATTTTTAGCGCTTTGATGTTTAAAATACATATAATGAAGTGATTTGGGTCGAGTGTTTTTAGGTAGGCCCACCCAAATTTACCCTTATTTATTTTAAGCTGGCTCATAAAATTTGGGACTGTGAGAGTTGTTGTCCAGTCACTCTTCTCTGGTTCTTGATTTGACTTTAGTTTATTAGTCTTTCTATATTTATTTATTTATATTTAGCTTCTATTCTCTTCTTCTAATGGAATGATGGCTTTTGCACTATAAAAACCACATGCAACTTGATACTTGAGGCTAATGAGCATATTATTTCAGTTTTATACCTTGTAGGAGATCAAGTTATAGGTTCTTTCAAGAAATTTATGGACTTATCAACACTTGCGCTAGCAAGAATAGACTTATTCCTCACGTCCTTCCCTTCTCTTGTATTCTTTGTCTACACTTGTGTTTAAATCAATTTGATTTGATCTTTATGCTTAGTCGTGTGAAAGAGAATAAAGAACTTGTGATTTCTTTTTTTATCGAATCTAAAACCCTACTTATATTCTCATTTTGTTCGTTTCTTTTATGTCTCTCTTTCTAATCTCTATCTAGTATGATGGTTTAGTTTTATTTAGGGAGCATAAACACGACTATTGGGTGAAAGTGCGTGGAAGCCGCAATCATAGACACCAACCCAATGCTTAGAGGAATATGAAGAAAGAAAATTAGTTGAACTAGTGTTGATATTATTCTCCGAATGCTTGTAGATGAATCTTTTGAAGGAAGGAGAAAACGATGAGAATAGACTCACGAACAAATATTCTTATTCAGGATTTGCACCATTAGGATCTCCATCATTCCTTATTCCTCTAGGCATGATGACACATGATGAAACAGGGATTGGCATAAGGAATTATGAAAATGCAATTGATAAGCTTGACTAATGGCATTGGGGCTTAGCTTTAAGATCAAGCAAGACAAGATGTACATTGACTTGCATAAGGGAGGAATCATAATGTTATTGATAGGCTAAATTGTGTTAGCTATAATCTAAGGCAGTGTACCTATCGATGCAGTCTAGCACTATTGGCGAGTATCAAGGTCGTATTCCTCGGGAAAGTGAAAGCCTAGAGTTACTCCTTTGTTCTTTGTTATATTAACCTAAAATGAGTGATGAATACTTTCTAAACTAACTAATAGCTATAATCTAAGTTCTAAGGGAGATGCAAGAGTAATTGATAACTAAAATAACTTAGGCAAGAGAGAAAACCCAAAGGGAACCTAAACTAGTTGGCAATCAAACAAAAGATAAAGGATTGTTGAATCCAATTATGGTACCCGTGGACGAATTCTTAACCGAATTCGGTTTCTGTCTCGAGATAACCGAATTCCTAAATCTAATAACCTAAAGTTGGAATCTCTTCCTAACGATTGATTCTTAAATTAGCATTAAGCTTTAATCCGCCTCTATTAAGCCTTGTTAATTCTTAATCCGGCTAGTTAATTATCCTTATCTCTAAACGATTATTAACCAGTTCTTGCTATTCAAAATTCCAAATGCCAAATGGACTTCTCAATCACACAAAGCAATCTAAACACATAATTCACAACGTCTCATGCATAATGATTATCTTATTAATACTGAAAGCAAAAAGAATATAAAACTAACCCAAACAATCCAATAATATAATATCAAGCCAACATAGTAAAGAAATCCCAACGGATTTAATCAATCTAGCTAATCATGTTCATTATCAAAATAACAAGAATTCAATAATAACAATGAGCAAAGGTAGAGAAAACCCGATTACACCCTTGGATGAGAGTAAACAGCCCTAAATCCTTTTGCTCCAATTGAATCGATTCTTGTTCCTCTTGCTCGATTTGAAAATCAATCAACGAACCTCGCCCAATCTTTGATCTTTGAAGGGAATCCGATTGAAACCTTGATCGAAGTCTCATTTTCCCTTGGTTCCATCTATCCTTCCAATTGTTGAAACTCCAGCTTTCAAATTGGAAGAGCCCCTAGAGCATCATGACTATGTTCAATTATACGAGGAGCGAGTCTTGCCCATCATACTGGCAGCTTGCTTGACTGTCGGGAAGAGGAAATTGACGATTATCCCTCTAAGCGGATACTTGAAGACATTTGCTTGGAAGAAGGATGGATGGTCATCGATCACGCTCATTTGCCTTTCACCATGAGTCCAGCTAAGAAGACTCATCACATCAAAAAGAAGCGCTTTTGGTTCGCAACATCATTAATTGAATCATTACTTAAGAAATACATGCATATGATATTATCAACGTTCTAAGTTAAAATTCGACAATTCGAAAAAATAATTAAATAACACCGGTTTAACCCGGTAGGGTTGATGTGTAAAACACCATAAATTGTTTTCCAAGGACAATGAACAACAAAGAAAAGTAACTACAATTCGATAAATCAAGTCATCAATCAGCTCAAAAATAGCATACTCAAGTGCATAAAAACACAGTGTCCTAACATCCCCTAAAAATACACAACACCTAGCCATAGCAATTTCAGATATATTAAAAACCATATGAGAGATTAAGGTTTACCCATAAGCACCCCACACTTGAAGAACGCACTGTCCTCAGTGTAAAATGTTATGGATACCCCGCATGGAATGCTCAACTAAGAGAACAAAGGCAATACAATCCAAGTGCATGACATGTATGAAAAATAAAGTATATAAATGCAGAAAAGTAAAAAGATCTAGGGGACTGCCCTGATCATCCATCGAGGCCGATGTTGTGGAAATTCAGTGCCTCCTCGGTAGAATCTGAAAATAATAAAATAAAGAAATAAAATCGAAACTGAAAATATGAAAACTAAAACTAATAAAATGTTTCAAAACAAAAGGTTAAAATATTAAAGATTAAAGATAAAGTTTGGGGTGCTTCCCAAAAGTGCTTCTTTTTGATGTGATGAGTCTTCTCAGCTGGACTCATGGTGAAAGGCAAATGGGCGTGATCGACGACCATCCATCCTTCTTCCAAGCAAACGTCTTCAAGTATCCGCTTAGAGGGATAATCGTCAATTTCCTCTTCCCGACAGTCAAGCAAGCTGCCAGTATGATGGGCAAGACTCGCTCCTCGTATAATTGAACGTAGTCATGATGCTCTAGGGGCTCTTCCAATTTGAATGCTGGAGTTTCAACAATTGGAAAGATCTATGGTTGGGCAATCACTTCAGGAGTGTCGATGGTTTTCTTCAGTCCCTGGCTTGGTTCACTTGCTAGGAGAAACTCGAGCTCCTCCAAGACTTCATCATTGGATAACTCGTGCTTATCGTCCATCATCAAAGGGACTTGTGGAAAATCTACCAACAATTCCTCTAACTACAACTCAGCATCATCAACTGTACATTCCTGTTGATAGTCTTTCAGAGGAATTATGCTCGCCTCTTCCTTTTCTGGTTCCATCTCCATGTTTAAGAAATCGTCCTGCACAGAAGCATCATCCTCAAACATAGTAGATAAACCAGAAAAATTCTCACCTGAACGCAAAGTGATGGTGCTCAAATGCTCCTCGGATTCAGTAGCGTTTGATGGAGTTCCCAATTGCTCTTCAGCTAGTAACTTGAAGATTAAGCCTACTTGATGCTCTATGTTCTTAATTGAGGCTTGTTGACCTTTAAGTACCCTCTCTGTTTGTTGGAATTTTTCCTCAATACTTGTTATGAACCTCATCATCAGCTCCTTTGACACTAACTCTTCATCTTGAGTTGAAGGTGCAAGATTAAATTTCTTGATGTAGTTGCTGAATTCCTAGTGGTTCTTGGCCATCTAAGCTCCATTCAAAGGGTGAATGAGTGCTCCACTCTTGATTGTAGGTGCTTCCATACGAGTCATTTGGCCAACTTCCCATATAATTCACCTGTTCACAGTTATAAGAACAATGAGCAACATCACTATACAATGGACAATCATTACACACATGTAAACCACAACAAAATTCACAAAAGACTTGAGATGAAAGGATAGGAGAAGAGAGTTGATCGGTAGCCCTGCAAAACGATTCCACTCGAGCATCTAAAGATGCTCGAGCATCCCAATTTTTAGCACTCTCTTGGTTCCTGATCCCATTTTCCAATGTGTCATACAAAGAGTTTGAATTTAGCATTGAACCTCCTTATCATTCACTATCTGAATCATAAACTTAAACTAAATAAATATGTACAAATAAAATAAAATAATTAAACAAATAAAAATAAAAATCATAAAATAATAAGAAAGAAAAGAAAAAAAAATTGGCTAAATTAACAAATAGCAAAGTTCACTCTAGTTTTCAAACATTCCCCGGCAACGGCGCCAAAAACTTGATGTGTGCTACTCGTGTTAGCTACAATCTAAGGCAGTGTACCTATCGATGCAGTCTAGCACTAATGGCGAGTATCAAGGTCGTATTCCTCGGGAAAGTGAAAGCCCAGAGTTACTCCTTTGTTCTTTGTTATATTAACCTAAAATGGATGATGAATAAATTATAAACTAACTATTAACTACGAGCTAAGTTCTAAGGGAGATGCAAGAGTAATTGATAAGTGAAATAATCAAGACAAGAAGACAAACCCAAAGGGAATCTAAACTAGTTGGCAATCAAACAAAAGATAAAGGATCGGTGAGTCTAATTATGCTACTCGTGGAAGAATTCTTAACCGAATTCGGTTTCTCTCTCCAGATAACCGAATTCCTAAACCTAATAACCTAAAGTTGGAATCTCTTTCTAACGATTGATTCTTAAATTAGCATTAAGCTTTAATCCGCCTCTATTAAGCTTTGTTAATTCTTAATCTGGCTAGTTAATTATCCTTATCTCTAAGCGATTATTAACCAGTTCTTGTTATTCAAAATTCCAATTGCCAAACGGATTTCTCAATCTCATAAAGCAATCTAAACATCACAATTCACAACGTCTCATGAATAATGCATAATCTAATTAAAACTGAAAACAAGAAGAATACAAAACCAACTCAAACAATCCAACAATATAATATCAAGCCAACATAGTAAAGAAATCCCAATGCATTAAATCAGTCTAGCTAAACATGTTCATGTTTAAAACAATCTAGGAAATCAATTATAATGAAAGAATATTGAAAATAAAACATGTACACCCTTTTCTCTCGAATTGGATGAACAGCTCCAAATCTGGATCTACACTTTGATTAATCTCCCACACTGCCTCTTGAATTGCTTCCACTACGGTTTTGCACTCGGAACCTTGTGATTCTGGGATTCTTACTCCCCGCAACTCTCTCTCGCACTCAATACTGTGTAAAAATCGAACCAGCCGCCAGGGCTCTATGTCACTTCTTCCCTCCTCCCCTTTTCTCCTCTAAGAAAAATTCATTTTTCTTATATATTTAACTCAGCACGGCCGTGTTCAAGGAAGCCAAGTCTAGGCCGTCAAAACTGTGGATCTCACCAAGTAGGGTTTCACCACTACCGGTATTTCTCCCCGTGTTGGCCACCACGCCGTGGCCAAGGTCAGTGGTATACGAACCGTACGAAATGGCACAACTGGGGATAGCCTCTTGGTAATTCAGCATGGCCGGAGCCCAGGCCGTGCTCAACCCTCTGGGTGCTACTCCTCGCCCAATCTGATGGATTTTGGTCTGTAATCACACGTATGTCCCTCGATTACTGATGATGTCCTTCGAAATTGACCTGAAATGAGAAAGGAAACAAAAGACAGGTGATTCTAGCATAAAACGGGATAATCATGCATAAAAAATGTAAACAATCGGGCATGAAAACATGTGTATTATGATGCTTATCAGTTCCAGCTCAAAAAACCCTTAGGGAGAAAAAAATTAGGGTTTGGGACGTTCTCCCCCACTCTCTTTTTCTTTCCTCTCTTCATTCTTTTAATTAATTCCACCTGTTGGGAACACGGTTTGGTGTTCCTAGCCCTATTACTCTATGTGGCCGTGCTCTCTAAAAATTTCTTCTTCTTTGATGTTTGACACGGTCGTGTTGGTGCCCATGTTGGGAACACGGCCAGTGTTGAAACCAACACATCCAATTATGCTCCAATTCTTCCTTTTCTCATTCTTTGACTTCTTTTGAACCTAATGCATACAAACAGACGCATAGGGTGAGTGTTAGGACCAATTCACATCCAAATGTCCATAAAATCAATCTTAAAAACCCTATTTAGATGTGTGTATTTTATGCACATCAAATAACCCCACACTTAGCTCATTGCTTGTCCTCAAGCAATCAAAAGTAAAATAAGGAAAATAAACCACTAAGGAACAACACTTAAACTGACAAACAAGCTAGAGAGCTTTTACACATATCCTTAACAAGCGTAAGTCAAACAAAAAGAAACGAAGCAATCAGTTCAAGTATCGCAACCAAGATGCCAATAATTCGCAAAATACTCTCTTAACAAAATTATTCAAAACCAACTCCTCACCAGATTCACTCTAAATCACTCAAAGTGTTTAAAGGGTAGTGTTTAATCGCTTAATGCATCAACTACTGCCTTACTTACTATATGCTTGCTCTTAAATCCTACTTTTACCACTTGTGGAGAGTTAACTACCATGTCAAGAGGTCTTTATAAGGGTTGTAATGGGGATTAGGTAGGGGTAGGTAAATTTGGTTAGAGTTGAACCTATGGTGTTCTGCAATGAAATACATGACATGCACACAAGTCACAATGATCACAAGGGGTAAACAATGGACAGTAGTCTAAGGTGGGAAATAGGAATCAAGTCAAAATGTTTAGCTCACTTACTTTCTTTCTTTTTATCACCTTTCCCTCTTATTCTTCTATTTCTTTTCTTTTCTTCTTTTCTTTTTTTCTTTTTCTTCATAAGGGAAGAACGTTCACATAATAGAGTGAATTACTTTTGGATTGAACAAAGCTGCTATAAGATTCCACACCATTCCCGAGACAAAAATTCCCAATAAAAATAACTCATGTGCAAAATCATAACCCAAAGCAGAATAAAACTAAGTGGTAATGGAATATGATAAAAAAATATGGTAAAAGAGGGAGTTATCTACATAATCAATAAACGAATGAAGGCTATTTAGCTAGAATGAAAAACCTAAGTGCCTTTATCATACCAAAGTGTTAAACTCTCCTTGTGGCCCTCATAAGCATTACCGAGCAAGTTCTAAAAGTAAACACAGTAATTGGCACTCTCAACAAGAAATAAATACAAGCATATAAAGTGTATGCTTACAATTTAGGCTAAATTTCTCATAAGTGTGCTTTTGAGTAGGTTCCAAACAAAAATCATCAAAATAGAATTAGATAAACCAAAGCAACTTAGTGCAGAACTCAAACTAATTATCTTACATTCTTCCACAAGACTCAACACTATCGGTTTTACCCGATCACATGGACATAAACAGGATTTTCAAAAGCAAGTCAACAGTAAGAGCATCGAAACAAAGTGAAAGATTTTCTAAATTTTACAAAAAATTGCACAAAGAATAAACAAATAACTGAGATGGGATAAATGAAATGCGATATATATACTAGAAAAGAATCTGAATTTCATATACAAAGTAATAAAACATGAAAGCAAGTGTATATTAATATCGCCACCCCACACTTGAAGGACACACTATCCTCAGTGTACAAAATATAAGAAAAAGAACTAATACAACCCTGACTATAGAGGTGCATCAGTAGGTATATCAGGGCGCTGGCTGGTCTGTGGTGGAGGAGTGGCTGCTCTTTGAGGATCGGAAGTAGTGTCACATGCAGGAGCAGCGTCAATAGGAGGCTCGTCAGGCTGCTGTGTTGAAGGGTGCTTAGTCGGAGAGGGAGGGCCAGTTGGATCATTCGCTAGAGGGATGTCAAAATGGCTCTGCTCTGAAACCTGGCTCTGTGGACAGGAAGGTGAAAAATCTGTAGCAAAAATATCATCAAACATGTCATTGGCCATAGAGGCCTCTAACCTACCTCCCTGCTCAATCAGGGCCTGAAGCGTAGCCCTCTGCCTCTCAAACTGAGCCATCATCTGGCTCTGAAACTCAGCCTGACGCTGTAAAGGTCCTGCTGAAAAGCCTCTTGTTGAATGAAATGCTACTACTGCTCCTCTGCCAACCTCTACACTGTAAGCTGCAGCTCTCTAAACTCAATTGGAGAGACTCCTAAAACAGCTGATGAAGAACCAGAAGGAGCTGAAGTAGATGGTCTGGAGGAAGACTCTGAAATATCAGAAGAAGGTGGGACATCCTGTGTACCATGGGCTCGTGGGGCAGGTCGCTCCTCTCTGAGTGCTGCCAAGAGAGCATTCCTCAGTCTATACTCTGGTCCTAGCGGACGCTGCCTACGAGTCACCATCCCCATACTAACCAATTAGGGAAGTCCAAATGTCTCCATTACCCCCAGCTCTATCAAATGTGGTATCGCCTCCTCTAAAACTCCTAAGCTTCTATCCAGTCGAGTAAGGTAAGTCCCAAAACAGAAAAAGACCTTCTTTGAATTGTTGCAGAAGGCACTGATCTGTCTGGCCAACAAATATCCCATGTCGACGGACTAGTGCTGATGCATGCTGTAAAGTATAAATAGGTCCAGCTGGGTAACTACACCACCACTATCTCCCCTGCTAGTGATGGTCCTAGCCAGCAATACATGCAAGTACCGCAGTCCCTCAGGCAAGTTAGACGCCTTGGACTGGCTGGCACTATATCCCTCAGTGTCATCAGAAATCTCAGTCCACATCTGTGGATATGACACACCAGGCATGTGTATACAGCAACTGTAAACCTCCCCAGCTGCATCCTCGTCAGTCCACAAGCCCAAGTGTACCCTAAACTACTGGACACTCATCGTGAAAGACTGCTCTGCTAGTCTGAAACTGATCGCATCCGGTTGTTGGAAGTCCCGCAATTGGCTCTGTAGAAAGAAAGTGCTGGCAAACTCCACAGTGAACTCCTTATATGTTGGTTCAACTATCTTAAAGAAATGCTGAAATGGAGGCGTCTCAAGATATCGGCGAACTGCAGCTGCAAGTTCGACGGTTTCCAGTGCTGGCCAGTCTATCCTACGCCCCTTTCCCAAATCTTTATGCCTCATTGATTGATATCTCTGCTCAAAGGCGGGCTGCCCTTGGAAAAGTAGGAATCGATGCACTGGGGTGGTCTAATTTGGCCTGAACTAGTCGGTGCAGCGCTTGACGATCGAGAGGAAGATGAACCATCGGTCCGTCTCCTTTTGTAAACTCCTGATCCTCTTCTGGTGGACATGGTACCTGAAAAAGAATTTTTAGTACTAAGGATCAATGAAATTTTGGCAGCATAACAGCATAAAATGGACAAACCGAACGATTTAACTTGATAAAATTAAACCACTTAATGTCCTGCAAAGAAAATTCAATCCACAATACTACCAACCAATTAAATTTTCAATTTATCCACATGGAGTTTAACTTCACCATCACAAGGCAAACCAACATGCTAATATAAAACAGATACAACAGAGTCCACTATAAATGACAGAGCCTATTGCTTAGCTACCAACAATAATAATAAAGAGAAAAATAAAGAATTAATCACAATCATGAATAATGGTAGAAAAGAGAAACGAAACATATGAGCAAGTTAAGTATATAAACTAAATTAAAGAAAATAAAAGAAAATAAAGCTCAAACATGAATGTAAATGCATGCACTAAATAATAAAATAAGGAAATAAATTAAAAAAAATTGAAACACAATTTGAAACACAAAGAAAACATAAATTCGAACTAATATCAAAATAAAATAACAGAAAATGAAGTTGGAGGGTACTTACTTGACAAACGTAATATCCAAAGCCTTCGAGATGAGAAATAAGAAGTGAGAGAGTAAGAGAGGAGAGAATTGCTAAAACTAAAAGGAGAGCAAAATTTTTGGCCATTTCGAAATTAAGTGGTATATATAGGCACACGGTCTGGATATCGGGCCGTGTTAAGCGAATTAAAACGTGCTGACTTACCAACTTCTGAGAACACGTCCCGTGCACGCCCGTGTTTATGGAACACGGGATGTGTTGGGGACACGGTCGGGCATAAATGCCCGTGTTGACTACTGTGAACGTGTTCATCTTAATTTGATTTTCTTCAGTTAGAACACGGGCCGTGTTAATGAACACGGTCTTAAACACGCCCGTGTTGGTCTCTAGAAAATGCAAAAATTGTGATCCTCAGCACTTTCTCACTCTTTCTCACCTGCACAACCATTAAGTCCTCAACTCATACACTCAACATAAATAAAACTTACCAAAAACAAACTGTAAAATCTAATCAAACTAAGTTCACAATAAAGGGTAAATTATTAAAATTGAAAAATAGAAATTGGGGTGCCTCCTAAGAGCGCTTCTTTTTTATGTGATGAGTCTTCTTAGCTGGACTCATGGTGAAAAGCAAACGGTGGGGATTGACGACCTTCCATCCTTCTTCCAAGCAAATGGCTTCAAGTATCCGCTTAAAGGGATAATCGTCGACTTCCTCTTCCCGACTATCAAGCAAGCTGCCAGTATAATGGGCAAGACTCGCTCCTCGTATAATTGCACGTAGTCATGATGCTCTAGGGGCTCTTCCAATTTGAAAGCTAGAGTTTCACCAATTGGAAGGATTGACGGTTTGGCAATTTCTTCAGAAATGTTGATGGTTTTCTCTAGTCCTTAGCTTGGTTCACTTGCTAGAAGAAACTAGAGCTCCTTCAAGACTTCCTCATTGGATAACTCGTGCTCATCTTCCATTATCCAAGGGACTTGTGAAAAGTCCACCAAAAATTCCTCTAAGTGCAACTCAGCATCATCAACTATACATTCTTGTTGATAGTCTTTCAAAGGAATCATGTTCGCCTCTTCCTTTTCTGGTTCCATCTCCATGTTCAATAAGTCGTCCTGCACAGAAGCATCAGCGTCAAACATAGTAGATAAACCAGAAAAATTCTCACCTGAATGCAAAGTGACATCGCTCAAGTGTTCCTCGGATTCAGTAGCGTTTGATGGAGTTCCCAATTGCTCTTCAGCTAGTAACTTGAAGATTAAGCCTACTTGATGCTCTATGTTCTTAATCGAGGCTTGTTGATCTTCAAGTATCCTCTCTATTTGTTGGAATCTATCATTAAGACTTGTAATGAACCTCATCATCAGCTCCTCTAACACTAACTCTTGATTGTAGGTGCTTCCATACGAGTCATTTGGCTAACTTCTCGTATAATTCACCTGTTCATAATTATAAGAACAATGAGCAACATCACTATACAATGGACAATCATTACTCAAATGTAAACCACAACAAAATTGACAAAAAACTTGAGATGAAAGGATAGGAGTGGAGAGTTGATCGGTAGCCCTGCAAAATGATTCCACTCGAGCTTCGAACGAAGCACGGGTATCCCAATTTTTAGCACTCTCTTGGTTCCTAATCCCATTTTCCAATGCGTCATACAAAGAGTTTGAGTTTATCATTGAACCTCCTTATCATTCACTATCTGAATCATAAACTTAAACTAAATAAATATGTACAAATAAAATAAAATAAATAAACAAATAAAAATAAAAATCATAAAATAATAAGAAAGAAAAAAAAGGCTAAATTAACAAATAGCAAATTTTACTCTAGTTTTCAAACAATTCCCCAGCAACGGCTCCAAAAACTTGATAGGCTAAATTGTGTTAGCTACAACTAAGGTAGTGTACCTATCGATGCAGTCTAGCACTAATGGCGAGTATTAAGGTCGTATTCCTCGGGAAAGTGAAAGCCCAGAGTTACTCCTTTGTTCTTTGTTATATTAACCTAAAATGAGTGATGAATACTATCTAAACTAACTAATAGCTACAATCTAAGTTCTAAGGGAGATGCAAGAGTAATTGATAACTAAAATAACTAAGGCAAGAGAGCAAACTCAAAGGGAACCTAATTGCATTTGCATGATTCCTTTTGCCAATCCTTGTGTCATCAAGGGTCCTCGTGCCTAGAGGAATAAGGAATGATGGAGATCCCATTGGTGCAAATCATGAATCTAAATATTTGGGCGTGTTTCGATTCTCAACGATCCCTCTTTCCTCTAAAAAATTACTTGCAATCATTTGAAGAATGATATCAATACTCGATCAACTAATTTTCTTTCATTGCATTTGTCCATGCGTTAGATCGGTGTCTATAATTGTTACTTCCACGTGATTTAACTCAACGCTCTTATTTATGCGCACCAAATAAAATCAAACCATCATATAAGACATCGATTAGAAAGAGACGAACAAAAGAAAGAACAAATGAGAACATAGGTAGGATTTTGGATCCGATAAGGAGAGAATCACAAGTTCTTTATTCTCTTCCATGGCTAAGCGTAAGGATCAAATTGAATTAATTTAAACACAAGGATAGACAAAGAATACAAAATAAAGGAAGGACGTGAGCAATAAGTTTAGGTTCGCTAGACCAAGTCTTTATAAGTCTGCAAAGTTCTTGAAAGAGCCCGTAACATAATTGTTTGTAAGGTAGAAAATAATATGCTCACTAGGCTTAAATATTCGATTACATGCAGTTTTCCTAGTATAAAGGCCCTCATTCCATAAGAAGAAGAAACTAGAAGGTAAATATGAGTAAATAAATAAAGAAAGATGAATAAACTAAAATCAAATCAAGAACCAGAGAGGAGTTGTGATACGAACCTAACCTATATTAAAGGATTATACCTGTAAGCAAGTTTGATTTCATTTCCCAAGATCTATCTAGAACTAGATAAATGGAAACCTTAGACCCTTTAAGTATATTAAACTGTCAAACCTAAGGTATTAGATATAGAATGATATAGGAGAGGAGCTTGATGGAGAGGACATGAATAATCAAGGAGCTGTTAAAAATCCATTGGGCTTACCTTTAGGTCCAATTACAAGGAGTAGAGCTAAGAAGCTTCAAGGACCTTGATCACTTATGTTCAGGAGTGGGCCAACATTAATTCATCACAATTAGGCCCATTACTACAAATCTTGTTGCCCAAGCCAAGGAGTATGTGACTAGACAATGATCCATGTGAATTGGGCTTTGTTTAATGTTGTGGAAGCCCAAATCCTTTTTTTTAATAGGTTTTCTGCATATCTTAGTTAGTTTTGGACTTGTTTAGGCTTTTATTTAGCATAAAATAAGACTATTATTTAAGGATTTCTTATTTGAACAATAAGCCACTTATCTTGGGGCGTTTTGAAGCCTTATTAGATTAGGATTTGGATCTCTTTTCTTAATGGACCTTGTCTATTTGGCTACGAAGGGTAATTTTGACCTTTCCTTTATATGTAAACCCTAAACACTTCTTTAAGTAGTTATTGGCCCCATATCAAGGAAAAATAATGAATTATTGAGAATGTTCATAAGCAAAATGTATTTTCTTGAACTTTGTATTCATATAGAATGCACCTTTCATTTATCAAGGAATTGATCTATCCTTGTGGCACGTTTAGACTTTAGGTTCTAATTCTTAATCATCTTAATTCTGATTTAGAGGGATCCTAGGGCTAAATTTTCAATTTGTTGTTGGGTTTGCACTCAAGTAATACACGGGTTCATAATATGCAAAAAGGGTTTGTGTGTCCTTGTTGTTGGAGGTTCTCATCATTTTGTATCAGAGCAAGGCTCTTGAAATCAGGTTATGTATTTTTATTTCTAAGTCTTGTTCGATTTCTTCTTGTTGAAATTCAAAATTATATATATTTTTAAATATTTTGTTGTCCTTTGCAAGCAGAATTGCCTAGTTTTATTTTTGTGATTGCACATCTTCATCTTTAGCTTTAAGTTGTATTAAAATTCAAAAGAATAAAAGAAACAGAAGAAAAGAAAAAGAAAAAATATATATAAAAAAGTCAAAAGTTAAGAGAGAGAAAGAACAACTTGAAAATTAGCTGATCATTTGTCTTGTAATTTCTAGTTTGTGCAAAAAATACTGATTTTTATAGGCTGTTTGCATAAGAACTTGATTGATCTCATTAAAAATGCATAGAGCCTTTAGTTTCTCATCATATCTATTGATTTTATGGTTGTTTATTTGATTTGAGTTCATTCTTTTGTAAATTGTGGTCATTGGAGCTGTTCTTGCTCTTTTTATTACAAAAATTATTCTTGTTCAAATTCTATCTTTGTGCTTTGATTCTTACTTCATCTTTGCTGTAACTATTTTTTTTATCATATTAAGATTCAAAATATCATTAATAGGTTGTCTATATCAAATGTATTCGGCCTAGGGGGGATAAAATACAATTGAATCTTAGTTGTGTTTCTTGATATGTTATTTGCCTCTTTTTGAGTTTTCCATCATTTTTTGGTTCTAATTTTCTATCATAGATGTGATAGTTGTTATTTGTCCTTTTTCTTTACCTAGTTACATCAACTAAGTGTTTTAAACTTTAGGGTCTAAGTTCTTTGCAAGCTAGTGAAAAAATTTGTGTGTGAAAAGTGATTCACATAAGAATACTCTAGACCTAAGCTTGAGAGGTTTGAGAGTAGCCTTTTGTGTGCATTATTTGTGAGAAAAGATGAGTGAACAACCTCATTATTTGAGAGTATACACGTGAGGGAGTGTTGTGAGGCCCTATTTCTCTATTTGCACTAACCTTTTTTCTTGTAGAAATAAAAACAAAAAAAAATATATGTCAAGTGAAGGAGAAATGGGTGATAACTCAAAATCACTCGCACATGGGATTTTAGAGGTACAAATAAGGCAAAATTAGAGGGTTAATAACACACTTGCAAACATCAATGAATCCTCAGAGAGGGTAATGCAAAGATTGGACATGAATGACAACCAAAGGCGTGATATGGAGCAAAATAGAGCTAGGCTGCAAGTTGCTCAACATAATAGGCAGCTTGGTGCTAGTATGGTGGATGAGTATGAGGAGAAAGAGTACGATGATGAGGAGGAGTTTGAAGGCTTTGGTAGAGGAAATAGGAGAGGCCGAGGCAATGGAATAGGAAGAGGTAATAGACTTGCTGAATTGAGGGGCTGTGAGGATCAGGTAGATAGGAATCTGAGCAGCATTAAGCTTAGAATTCCTCCATTCATTGGTAGAACAGATCAAGAGGCTTATATAGACTAGGAAAAGAGAATTGATCTTCTATTTGATTACTACATTTTCCTGAGGAGAAACAATTGAAAATGGTGGTTACTCAGTTTAATGAGTATGCTTCGCTGTAGTAGGATCAATTGGTGACTAGTACGAGAAGAAATTTGGGGGAGCCCATTCGTACTTGGCGTGAGCTCAGAACCATTATGAGGAGAAGGTTTGTGCCTAAATACTTCAATAGGAAGATCCATCTAAAACTTCAAAATTTGAAGCAAGGCATACTATATGTGGAGGATTGTTATAAGGAGATGGAGCTACTGATGGCTCGAGCAGATTTGAATGAAGATAGAGAGTCAACCATGGCACATTTTCTTGGAGGTCTTAATCGAGATGTGGCGGATAGAGTGCAGCTTCAAAATTATGTAGAGCTTGAGGAGCTTGTTCACCTTGCCATTAGGGTGGAAAAGTAGTTGAAAGCTAGGGGTGCGGTTAGGAGTGAGTTTAGAGGGGTTCCTAGTAATAGGTCTAATTGGTCTAATGCTTGGAAAAATAACAAAAAGAGTGAAGAAGGGGCTGCTAATGAAGTCAATAAAAATAAACAAATGGCAGGCAACTAAGGATTTAACCAAACCGAACCTAGTAAAGAGAAAATAAGAGACATCAAGTGCTTTAAGTGTCAGGGGAGAGGGCACATTGCTTCCCAACGTCCTAATAAGCATACGGTAGTGACTCTTAACTATAGAGAGATAGTATCCAAGAAGAGGAAGAAGATGAGATGCCACCATTAGAGGATTGTAGTGATGATGGCATTGAAGATCCAACAAAAAGCGACCCTTTGGTTGGTAGGTGCACACTCAATATGCAAGTGAGTGAAGAAAACACTTTAGGGCAGCAAAGGGACAACACTTTCCGCACGACATGCCAAGTGTAAGGCAAGGTATGTAATGTAATTATTGATAGTGGTAGTTGTAGTAATGTTGCTAGTACATTAATGGTTGAAAAATTATTCTTGAATGGTATTCCGCATCCTAAACTGTATAAAACTTATGTGGTTGGATAATTATGGTGAAATAAAGGTTAGTAAGCAAGTCATAGTATCATTTTGCATTGGTAGATAATCAGATGAGGTATTATGATGTAGTTGCTATGCATGCCGAACAGATCTTATTAGGTAGGCCTTCGCAATTTGGTAGGAAAGTGATGCATGATTGATGGTTGCTAATTGTGTTAGCTACAATCTAAAGCAGTGTACCTATCGATGCAGTCTAGCACTAATGGCGAGTATCAAGGTCATATTCCTCAGGAAAGTGAAAGCCCAGAGTTACTCCTTTGTTCTTTATTATATTAACCTAAAATGAGTGATGAATAATTTCTAAACTAACTAATAGCTACAAGCTAAGTTCTAAGGGAGATGCAGGAGTAATTGATAACTAAAATAACCAAGACAAGAAAGCAAACCCAAAGGGAACCTAAACTGGTTGGCAATCAAACAAAAGATAAAGGATTAGTGATTCTAATTATGCTACCCGTGGACGAATTCTTAACCGAATTCAGTTTCTCTCGCGAGATAACCGAATTCCTAAACCTAATAACCTAAAGTTGGAATCTCTTCCTAACGATTGATTCTTAAATTAGCATTAAGCTTTAATCCTCCTCTATTAAACTTTGTTAATTCTTAATTCGGCTAGTTAATTATCGTTATCTCTAAGCGATTATTAACCAGTTCTTGCTATTCAAAATTCCAATTGCCAAATGGACTTCTCAATCACACAAAGCAATCTAAACACACAATTCATAATGTCTCATGAATAATGCATTATCTTATTGATACTGAAAGCAAGAAGAATACAAAACTAACCCAAACAATCCAACAATATAAAACTAAGCCAATATAGTAAAGAAATCCCAATGGATTTAATCAATCTAGCTAATCATATACATTATCAAAATCCACGAGAATTCAATTACAACAATGAGTAAAGGTAGAGAAACCCGATACACACTTGGATGATAGTAAACAGCCCCAATTCCTCTTGTTCGAATTGAATGTGTAGTTGTGTATTTAGAACTTGTGACAAAAACATAGGAATTATTCTATGTTTCTTGGTAAATGTGTAGTTGTGTATTTTGAAGATATCTTGATTTATTCTAAGTCATTAGATGAGCATATTGTGTATGTGCGTAGAGTTTTAGAGGTTCTTAGGTTAGAGAAGTTTGCTAATCTTGCTAAATGTAGTTTTTGTCTAGAGAGTGTCGTTTTCTTAGGATTTATTATTAGTTTTAGAGGTTTAGAGGTTGATGAAAAGAAAGTAAAAGCCATTAGGGATTGGCCGACAGCTATCAACATCAATCAGGTTAGGAGTTTCATGGTCTAGTTAGTTTTTATAGGAGACTCATTAGGGATTTTAGTAGTATTGCTGCAATACTGAATGAACTTGTTAAGAAAAATATTCCTTTTCATTAGGGTGATGCACAAGAACATGCATTTTCATTACTTAAGGAAAAACTGTGTCATGCACCTTTGTTATCTTACCCGATTTTGATAAAACTCTTAAGATCTAATATGATACTAGTGGAGTAGGAATTAGGGCTGTTTTGATGCAAGAGTAAAGGCCGATTTGTTATTTTAGTGAAAAGCTAAATGGGGTAGCCTTAAATTACCCAACCTATGATAAGGAGCTTTATTATTTAGTTCGAGCACTTCGGACATGGCAATACTACCTTCGGCCGGGATTTTAGTACCATTGTTGCACTATTGAATGAACTTGTTAAGAAAAAATTCCTTTTTATTAGGGTGATGCACAAGAACATGCATTTTTATTACTTAAGGAAAAATTGTGTCATGCGCCTTCATTATCTTTACCCGATTTTGATAAAACTTTTGAGATTGAATGTGATACTAGTGGAGTAGGAATTGGGCTGTTTTGATGCAAGAGCAAAGGCCAATTTGTTATTTTAGTGAAAAGCTAAATGGGGCAGCCTTAAATTACCCAACATACGACAAGGAGCTTTACTGTTTAGTTCGAGCACTTCAAACATGGCAACACTACCTTTGGCCAAAGGAGTTTATCATCCATATAGACCATGGGAGTTTGAAGTATCTCAAGAGGCAAGATAAGTTGAACTATAGGCATGCTAAATGGGTGAAGTTCATAGAAACTTTTCCATTCGTGGTTAAGTATAAGAAAGGTAAAGAAAATGTGGTAGCTCATGCACTATCACAAAGGTACACTTTACTTAGTAATCTTAATTCTACTTTGTTGGTTTTAAGTTTGTTAAGGAGTTATATGATCAAGATAATGATTTTGGTGATATATTTACTTCTTCTGCTAAAGGAGCTGTCTATGAAGATTTTTATGTCTGTAAGGGATTTCTTTTCAAAAGAAACCGCTTCTGTGTTCCTAGTTGTTCTTTACGCATGATATTAGTGAGAGAGGCATGTGGGGGCGGTTTGATGGGGCATTTTGATGTGAATAAGACCTATGAAATTCTGTGTGGCCATGTATGAAGCATGATGTGAAGAAAGTATGTGAGAAATGCCTTACATGTTTAAAGGCAAAGTCTAAATTGCAACCACATTGATTGTATACACCTTTACCTGTTCCTAGTATGCCTTTGGTAGATATTTCTATGGATTTTATTCTTGTGTTGCCTAGAACTAGGAAAGGTAGGGATAGTATTTTTGTTGTGGTGGATAAGTTTAGTAAGATGGCATATTTTATACCATATCATAAGACTGATAATGCTACACATATGTAGACTTGTTCCTTAGGGAAGTTGTGCGATTGCATGGATTACCCAAGACTATAATTAGTGATAGGGATGTGAGGTTTCTAAGTTATTTTTGGCGTGTGTTATGAGCTAAATTATGGACTAAATTATTGTTTTCTTCTACTTGTCATCCACAGACCGATAGTCAAACTGCAGTTATTTATAAGACTTTTAATTCAACTTCTTTGTACTTTTAATTTCTAGGAATTTGAAATCATGAGAGGATTTATTACCATTTATTGAGTTTGCATAAAATATTGTTGTTCATAGCACTACACAGACTTCACCTTTGAAATTGTATATGGTTTTAATCCAATGACTCCTCTTGATTTGAGTGCTTTATCTCTTAACAAGCTTATTAGTGTTGAAGGTACAACCAAAGCAAATTTTGTTCATAAGTTGCACCAGCGAGTTAAAAAGAGAATTGAGAAGCAAAATGCTAAAGTGGGAGAAAAAAGTGAATAAGAGAAGGAAACCCATGGTTTTTCAACCAGGAGATTGGGTTTGGGTGCATTTTCATAAAGAGAGGTTTCCTAATCAACAGAAATCAAAGTTGAGTCCTTGGGGAGATGGTCCTTTTCAAGTCATTGAAAGGATAAATGACAACCCTTACAAGATTGATTTGCAAGGTGAGTACAATGTAAGTGGCACTTTTAATGTTTCTAATTTGCATCCTTTGATATAGGGAATGAGTTTGCTTCGAGGATGAATCTTTTAAAAAAAAGAGGGAAAGATATAGGAGGGGAGCTTGATGGAGAGGACATGAATAATCAAGGAGCTGTTAAAGATCCATTGGGCTTACCTTTAGGTCCAATTACAAGGAGTAGAGCTAAGAAGCTTCATGGAGCATTAATCACTTATCTTCAAGAGTGGGCCAACATTAATTCATCACAATTAGGCGCATTACAAGAAAACTTGTTGCCCAAACTAAGGAGTATGCGGCTAGACAATGATCCATGTGATTGGGCTTTGTTTAATGTTATGGAATCCCAAACCCTTTTTTTTTAATAGGTTGGCTACATATCCTAGTTAGTTTTGTATTTGTTTAAGCTTTTGTTTAGCATAAAATAAGGCTATTATTTAAGGATTTCTCATTTGAACAATAAGCCACTTATGTTTAGGCTTTTAAAGCCTTATTAGATTAGGATTTGGATTTCTTTTCTTAATGGAACTTGTCCATTCGGCTAGGAAGGGTAATTCTGGCCTTTCCTTTATTTATAAACCCTAAGCACTACTTTAAGAAGAATGTTGGCTGTATGTCAAGAAAGAATAATGAATTATTGAGAGTTTTCATAAGCAAAACGAATTTTCTTGTTCTTTGCATTCATATTGAATGCACCTCTCACTTATCAAGGAATTGATCTATTCTTGTGCCATGTTTAGACTTAGGGTTTAAAGGACTTAGTTTTCTTTAGGTTCTAATTCTTTATCATCTTAATTCTGATTTAGAGGGATCCTAGGGCTGAATTTTCAATTTGTTGTTGGGTTTAAACTTAAGTAATATACGGGTTCATAACACGTAAATAGGGTTCGTGTGTTTTTGTGGTTGGAGGTTCTCATCACCTTGTGTCATCGGGAGTCCTCATGCTTAGAGAAACATGGAATGATGGAGATTCCAATAGTGTAAATCCTAAATTGAAATATCGGGTGTGCCTCGATTGTCTTCGTTCCCTCTTTCCTCTAGAAGATTCATCTGTAATAATTTGGACAATGAAATCAATACTCAATAAACTAATTTTTTTATTCGCATTCGTCCAAGCATTGGATTAGTGCGTATAATTGTCGCTTCCATGCGCTTTCTCTTAATAGTGGTGTTTATGCTCCCCAAATAAAACCAAACCATCATACTGGATAAAGAGGAGTTGACTAGTCAACAACTCTCGCAGTCCCAAATTTTCTAATCCAGAATAACAAAAGCAAGGAAAAATTCATGTGGGCATACCTAATAACACCCCAGCCCAATTTACATAATTATATGCGTTCCAAACATCAAAACACGCACATTCCCTATTGGATTAATCAAAAGCAACATGCCTTATGCGTGTGGATTTGTGTCTCATCCTGCTAAATCTTTAAGTCACACCCTAGGCCACCAATTAAGCTTGTCAATTGCATCTCATGATTCCTTATGCCAAACCTTGTGTCATTAGGAGTCCTTATGCCTAGAGGAACATGGAATGATGGAGATTCCAATGGTACAAATCTTGAATTAGAATATTCGGGCATGCCTTGATTCTTGATGTTCCCTCTTTCCTCAAAAAATTTTGTTCTTGTTCATTCTGAGAATGATATCAATAGTCGATCAATTAATTTTCTTCATACTTGTTGCACAAATACCTAATCGACTTACATATCGGAGCAACCGGGAAGAAACCAAGGAATTGCAACAGTAAGTCGAAGAGTTGCTTTCCAGGAGTACGAGCCCATATGTTGTACCTATGCTTTTGGTGCCCAAGAAAGATGGATCTTTCAGGATGTGTGTTAATTGTCACGCTGTGAACAAGACTATAGTAAAGTGTCGTAATCCAATTCCTAGATTAGATGATATGTTGGAAGAATTATATGGTGCTAAAATCTTCTCTAAAATTGACCTTAAGTCTAGATATCATCAAATATGCATGAAATTAGAGAATAGATGGAAAATTTCCTTTAAGACTAAGTAAGAATTTGTATTAGTGGCTAGTGATGCCTTTTGTGCTAACTAATGCTCCTAGTACCCTTATGAGACTTATGAACCATATTTTGCGTCCTTTTATCAGCAAGTTTATTATTATGTATTTTGATGACATATTTGTCTATAGCAATTCCATGCACGAGCATTTAGAGCATCTTAGGACTTTATTTGATGCCTTGTAAAGAAAAAAGCGTTATGCTAATCTTGGCAAGTGTGACTTTTGCACTCCTAAGGTAGTTTTTCTTGGATTTTTTTTTAGTGCTCGGATAGAGGTAGATAAAGAAAAGATAGAGGCTATTGCTTTTTGGCCGACACCTAAGAGTGTTAGTGAGGTGAGATCTTTTCATGGCCTATCTAGCTTCTATAGGCGATTAGTTAGGGACTTTTAAACCTTGCCGCCTCTTTAACTGAGATTATTAAGAAGCATGTAGGTTTTAAACGGGGAGAAGCATAAGATAGGGCATTTCAGGTTTTGAAAGATAAATTGATTAATGCTCCTTTACTTGCTTTGCCTAATTTTGAGTCTACTTCTGAGATCGAATGTGATGCTTCTAGTGTTGGAATTAGAGCTGTATTGATGCAAGAGGGTAAGCCAATTGCCTATTTTAATGAAAAGCTTAATGGTGCAAGCTTATACTATCCCACATATGATAAGGAGATGTTTGCATTGGTGCAGGTGTTGGAGACTGATGGGCTACTGATGCAACCTACACCTAAGGCAGTGTACCTAACGATGCAGTCTAGCACAAATAGCGAGTATCAAGGTCATATTCCTCAGGAAAGTGAAAGCCTAGAGTTACTCCTTTGTTCTCTGTTATATTAGCCTAAAATGAATGATGAATAATTCCTAAATTAATTGTTGTCTAACGACAGCTACTAGGGAAGGATTAATTCAAGTAAAGGAATAACCCCTTGGGAATTCTTATCTCTAGGGAATGGAAACTAAAGATGGAATTGATTGCTTGAATTCAATTTCCGTGGGAAAGTCTCTATGCAATTAACGCCTTTCTCAAGGACACTAACATCTTAACTTAGATTAATTAGGTTGAAATCTCTTCCTAACCCTAATTATCCAAATTAGCATTATGTACCATTTAACACTATTGAGAGTTGTTAATTCTCAATCCGGTAGAACAAACACCCTATCTCTAGGCAAATTCAATTCTAGGTTGCAAAGGACAATCCAAACCTAAACGTCTTTCTCAAGAACATTCAAATTCCAATAATCATTCAACAAGATATGAAGAACAAATCAATAAGCACTTCCATTGCAAACTAATATTGAAAATCAACACATTCAATTCAAAAGTTAACTACAAAAATCCCAAGATAAAGAATCCCAATGGGTTAACAAGTTTAGCTAATCATATTCATTATCATAAAACACGAGAATTCAATTATAACAATGAGTAAGGGTAGAGAAACCCGAATACACCCTTGGATGAGAGTAAATAGCTCCACTTCCTTTTACCCAATCTTGAATCGATTCTTGTTCCTCTTACTCAAATTGAAACCAATCAACGAACCTCGCCCAATCTTCAATCTTCAAAGAGAATCCAATTGAAACCTTGGTTCAAGTCTCCTTTTTCCTTAATTCCAGCTCAGAAAATCCTTAGAGAGAGAAAGAAATGAGTTTGGGACATCTTAACCCTACTTGGATCGCGTTTCCCTCTTTTCTTTCTTTTAATTAATTCGTCCAGCTGCTGCGAGCATGGCCGTGTTGATGCCCGTGTTAGGAACATGGCCTGCTGTTGATGCCCGTGTTGGGAACACGGCCTGGTGTTGATGGCTGTGTTACTCTCTGTGGTCGTGCTCCTTAACGTATCTTTTTCCTGTTGTCAAATGCACCCAACACGGCCGTTTTGGTGCTCGTGTTGGGAACATGTCCAGTGTTAAAACCAACACGGCCGTGTTCAGCTTCCTTATGTGCAAACTCGACTTGTTTCGGCAACTTTGACGTCCAATTCTTCCTTTTATCACTCTTTAGCTTCTTTTGGACCAAATGCACATAAACATATGTATAGGGTGAGTGTTAGGACCAATTCACATTCAAATGTACATAAAATCAGCCTTAAAAACCCCATTTTGATGTGTGTATTCTACGCACATCAAATAACCCCACACTGAGCTCATTGCTTGTCCTTAAGCAATCAAAAGTAAAATAAGGAAAATAAACCACTAAGGAACAACACGTAAACTGATAAACAAGCTAGAGAGCCCCTGCACATATCCTTAACAAGCATAAGTCAAGCAAAAAGAAACGAAGCAATCAATTCAAGTATCACAACCAAGATGCTAATGATTCACAAAATACTATCTCAACAAAATTATTCAGAACCAACTCCTCACAAGATTCACTCTTAAATCCTACTCCTACCACTTATGGAGAGTCATAAGTGCCTATTCACTCTTAAATCCTACTCCTATTCACTCTTAAAACCTAAGTGCCTCTATCATACCGAAATGTTAAACTCTCCTTGTGGCCCTCATAAGCATTACCGAGCAAGTTCTTTACCGAGCAAGTTCTAAAACTAAAGACAGTAATTGGCACTCTCAACAAGAAATAAATAAAAGCATATAAAGTGTATGCTTACAATTGAGGCTCAATTTCTCATGAGTATGCTTTTTGAGTAGGTTCCAAAAAAAAATTATCAAAACAGAATTAAATAAACCAAAGTAACTTAGTGCAAAACTCAAACTAAATAACTTACATTCTTTCGCAAGACTCAACACTATCGGTTTTACTCGATCACATGGACATAAACAGGATTTCGAAAGCAAGTTAATAGTAAGAGCATCGAAACAAAATGAAAAATTTCAAAATTTTACAAAAAATTACACAAAGAATAAACAAATAACTGAGATGGGATAAATGAAATGCGATATATACACTAGAAAAGGCTCCAAATTTTATATACAAGAACAATAAAAACAAAATAAAAAACACACAAGATAAATAAAGCTAAAAGATAAATAAAATACAAGAAAACAAATGTATATAAATATCACCCACCCCACACTTGAAGGACACACTTTCCTCAGTGTAACATGTTATGGATACTCCGCATCGTAATGCTCATCAAAGAGAAACAAAGGCAATGCAATCCAAATGCATGACATGTATATAAGAAATAATGTAAATAAATGCAGAAATAAAAAAAAAATCTAGGGGACTGCCCTGATCGTCCGCCAAGGTTGGTGTAGTGGAAATTCAGTGCGTCCTTGATAGAAATTGTAAATAATAAAATAAGGAATTAAAATCAAAACTGAAACAAAAATTAAATAAAATATGAAAACTAAAACTAATAAAATGTTTCAAAACAAAAGGTTAAAGTATTAGAAATTAAAGATAAAAAATTGGGGTGCCTCCGAGAAGCGCTTCTTTTTGATGTGATGAGTCTTCTTAGCTAGACTCATGGTGAAAAGCAAATGGTGGATTGATGACCATCCATCCTTCTTCGAAGCAAATGGCTTCAAGTATCCGCTTAGAGGACTAATCGTCAAATTCCTCTTCCCGACGGTCAAGCAAGCTGCCAGTATGATGGGCAAAACTCACTCCTCATATATTTGCACGTAGTCATGATGCTCTAGGGTCTCTTCCAATTTGAAAGCTGGAGTTTCACCAATTGGAAGGATCGACGGTTGGGCAATTTCTTCAGGAATATCAATGGTTTTGTCCAATCCTTGGCTTTCTTTTAATTAACTTGGTTCTCCCTCTTTTCTTTCTTTTAATTAATTTGTCCAACTACTGCGAACATGGCGGTGTTGATGCCCGTATTGGGAACATGGCCTGGTGTTAATGCCTGTGTTGGGAACACGGCCTGGTGTTGATGCCCGTGTTACTCTCTGTGGTCATGCTCCTTAACGCATCTTTTTCCTATTGTCAAATGCACCCAACACGGCCGTCTTGGTGCCCGTGTTTGGCTTCCTTATGCGCAAAGTCGACTTATTTCAGCAACTTTGACGTCCAATTCTGCTCCAATTCTTCCCTTTATCACTCTTTGGCTTCTTTTGGACCTACTGCACACAAACAGACGCATAGGTGAGTGTTGGGACCAATTCACATCCAAATGTACATAAAATCAGCCTTAAAAACTCCATTTAGATGTGTGTATTCTACGCACATTAGAGACATGGCAACATTATTTATTGCCCAAGAAGTTCGTAATTCATATAGATCATGAAAGCTTAAAGCATTTGAAGCGTCAAATAAATTGAACAAAAGTCATGCAACTTGGAGTTCATTTATAGAGAACTTTCCTTATATGATATTCAAAAAAACTATTCACATTAGCAAGTTTTTGACTCCTAAATATCTAACCGGGTAAGCATAATGTGGTGGCTGATGCACTACTCTCTAGGAGATTTGCCTTGATTAACGCACTTTATTCTAAATTGGTTGGATTTAAATTACTTAAAAGACATAATCTTGATGACCCTGATTTTTGAAGTACATATGATGCATGCGAGCATGGAGCTTTTGATAAATACTATAGGCATGATGGCTACTTGTTGAAGAATAATCAATTATGTGTGCCTAATTATTCTATGCGTAAATTATTTTTAAAAGAATTACATAAGGGAGGATTGATGAGGCATTTTGGTATTGCTAAGAATTTAGATATGTTGCATGAGCACTTTGATTGGCCCAAAATGCGTGTTGATGTTGAGAAATATTGTGCCAACTATATTGTTTGTTTACGTGCTAAGTCTAAAAGCAAGCCCCATGGATTGTATATGCCATTGCCTATTTCTATTTCATCTTGGATTGATGTCTCTATGGATTTTATCTTAGGATTGCCAAGGTCTAGGCATGGCAATGATAGTATTTATGTGGTGGTTGATAAATTTAGTAAAATGGCACACTTTATTGCATGTCATAAAGCCAATGATGCATCACATATTGCTGATTTATTCCTTAGAGAAGTAGTATGTTTGCATGGCATGCCTAAGACTATTCTTAATGATAGGGATGTGAAATTTTTGTCTAATTTTTGGAAGATGTTGTGGACTAAGTTAGGTACTAAACTGTTGTTTTCTACTACTTGTCACCCTCAAATGGATGGTCAAACCGAAGTGATTAATAGGGCCTTAGGACAATAATTGCATGCTATTATAAAAAAAATATCAAACCTTAGGAAGATTGCTTACCTCATGTAGAGTTTGCATATAATAGGAGTGTGCATTCATATACTCATTATAGCCCTTTCGAAGTTGTTGATGGTTTTAATCCACTAAATCCTTTGGATTTATTACCTTTGCCATTACAAGAGCGTGCTAACTTGGATGGTTCCAAGAAGGCCGAATATGTTAGCCAACTTTATGACAAGGTAAGGCAGAAAATTTAGAAGAGAAATGAGAAAGCCACACGTCATCATAACAAAGGTCGGAAATAGGTTGTGTTTGAACTTAGTGATAGGGTATGGTTACATATGCACAAGGAGACGTTTTCTCTTCAAAGGCATTCTAAGTTGCAAGCAAGAGGACATGGACCCTTCCAAGTGGTTGCTAGGATTAGTCATAATGCTTAGAAACTTTACCATCCAAGTGAGTATAATATTAGTGCAACCTTTAATGTTTCTAATTTAACTCCTTTTAATTTTGAAGGTGCTAGTTGATGGGCTACAGATGCAACCTACACCTAAGGCAGTGAACCTATCGATGCGGCCTAGCACTAGTAAGTATCAAGGTCGTATCCTAGAAGATCGGGTGAACCTAAAGTTACTATTGTTTGCTATGTTATCTAATCTGAAATAAGGTGTGAGAAGTCGAAATTACTTAACTAATGACTATGAATGCAAATAAATGAATGGACAACAGCTGATAATTGAAAGACAACCATAACAAAAGAAGCAAAACCGAAGGGGACCTAAGTGATGGAATTCTAAGGTTGATTTTATAAATTACCAATCTTGCTACCCGTGCCTAAATCCTGAATCGAACTCGGTTCCTCTCTCGAGCTCACCCAGTTCCTAAACCTCCTCTAACCTAATGGAATCTCTTCCTATTAGATTATTACATATTAGCATTAAGCGTGATTTAGATCTATTAAGAGTTGTTAATTCTTAATCCGGCGAGTGAATTAGCCTTATCTCTAAGTGTTAACTACTAGTTCTTACTATTCAATTTCCAGTTGTAACAAGCATTTCTCAATTTCAAGAAATAACCCAAAAGATAATTAGTTCAACGTCTCAAATTAACTGATTCAAACTTTATTACTAAATAGGAAGAAGATTATAAGAATGGCAAATGAAAATCCAATAATTAAGCACAATCCATCAACAAAGGTGAACCCCAATGGGTTCGACAACCCTAGTTACTCATACTGAAATAAACAAATACAAAAGGAAATAAACAACAGAAAAGGAAATGGAACATGTAACTCCTCTTCTCCAGAATCGGAGTGGAAATGTCGCAAGCACCGATTCTGAAACCAGCCTTAAGTATGGATCTCGGATGTCTCGGTTAATCGTCTATAAACTTTAATCTTTGCTTGAATCTCCCAAATCAATCCTTTGAACTGGCGTTGGTATCCCAAAATGTCAAGAACAGAGGTGCAGAAGTAAGGGGTCGCGCGCGTAGAGAAGTCTAGAAATCAGAAGCGAAACCCTGTCTCATTTTACGTGCACCTACTTATAGGCAGAAGTGCCCTAGCCCGTGCCATGGCCTGTGCCACAGCCCATGCAAATATGCACGGCTCGTGCCACGGCCCGTGCCAACATGCACGGCCCATGCAACGGGCAAGGGAGGCAGTGCAACGGACCATGCAAATGTGCAGGGCCGTGCAATTCCTCGTGCAAAGGCCTCGAATTGTATGCTAATCAAGGAATCAACTCCGGCAAACATCTAATATCCATAAATCATCCATATAACTTGGTTTCTGCCCGGAAA